>NC_034590.1:167492359-167596193 GCF_900095145.1 Mus pahari
TCCTCCTCCTCCTCCTCCTCCTCCTCCTCCTCCTCTTCTTCCCTCTTCTTTTCTCTCTCTCCCTCTTTCTGTTTTATGGATCTTAGGTTTAACCCTTAAGATTAAATTTGGCAAAAGAGTCAAGGCTGAAGACCACATGGAAGGCAGCATCTTTTCCTGGTAGGTTTTAACAAAACACTGACTTGTTAACTCTAAAAGATATTTGAAGGCATGCCTTGCTGATGACCCTGCACTGATAAAGTGTATGTGAAGACGGACCACAAACTGCCAGGTGTCTTCCAGGCCCGGCCTCTGCTTCTTTCCTCTGTGCTGACGTAAGAAACGTTTGGGGTCTGATCTGAAAGATCTGTGTCCTGACCAGAACCATGTCGGTGACTGTGGTAAGGCTTGCGATGTACAGAGAAACATGGCAGCCTTCTGATCTCTCTCGGCCACTGCGGATATGACCCCAGGTTCCTTCCTGACTCAGTTCTTTCTCCACTGCCCAGAAGCCAAGCCAAGCCTCTCTTCGCCCTCCCCTCCCCTCCCCTCTCTGTCATCTGCTGGAAGATGATGTCACAGTGACACGTTACAGTTACAATCCACAGAGCTGCTGCTTGGCCTGCATGGCTGTCCCTCTCTAGGCCAGATTTCCAACTCTAGATGTCATTCCTTGTCCCATTCTGGAAACAGACTCCACCTTCTTTTCCAACCGAGTGAAAACACCCCTAGACCAGCCCTGACAGGCATGTCAGTATGGCCCCTGAAGGCTGAGGCCTCCCACCCACACGCTCAGGTCTGAGACCACAGAAAGCTGAAGTTTGCCAGTTGCCTTTGGTTGCTGAGAGCTAACGAGGATTTGATTTGTGAGTGGTGATTCCAAGATGGATTCTCCTTGGACCAGCTGTATCCTGTTTAGCTAATTCTATCCCCATGGGGGTATTCATTTCCTCCAGCCTTCCACTCAATTAATATTTATTTAATAAGCACCTTCTGTGTGCCAGATGCCTCTACCACAATGAGTTTATATTGTCCTGCTGGAGCCAAGCAATTAGCAGAGCACAAATAAATGGAAAATAAATACAAGAGCCAAGCAGGCAGTGAGCATGGATAAACAGGCAGGTAGCAAATGTTTGTGTCTGCTCACAGAGAGGAAACAAAAGAGGCCGCACATAGCAAGCAGATGTTACTCACAGAAACAAGTGGGCCGGTCTCCTGACACCTGTCCCAGAGAAGGGCCTTCAAATCCAAGGAAGGGTCTGTGTGTGTGTGTGTGTGTGTGTGTGTGTGTGTGTGTATGACTACAGACCATACAGACCAGAGGTTAACCTCAGGTGTCTCTCCAGAAGGTGTCCTACTATGTGTCCCTCCACCCTGGAACTCCCAGTTCAGCAAGGTTGGCTTGTCAGTTAAACTCGGGGGATCCTCGGGGATCCACAGGTCTGGGATCTGGACTGGGGTTACAAGCACGTGCCACCATTCTGGGATCAGACTCAAGACCTCAATCACCCTTGTGCCATTGAGCTATCCCCATAAGTTTCTTGAAGGCCCCTGAGCAGGAAACTCATTTGTTGACTGTCCACTTGGGTAGGTTGTGTAGAGCAATGTTGGGCAGTGGGCGTGGGAGAGCACCCGCGTCCCGCCAGAGTTCCAGTGCACTGGGCAGACAATAGGTGGGTGTCTGGCTGTGTGAAGCCAGTGGACAGGGAGCAGCAGTCTGAGGTCTCTGGGCCTCACAGAGGCCAGAGATAACAGGTCCTCACTCTCGGACATCCCAGATGCCGCTGTATGGCCTTGGGGGGGGGGGGGGTTAGATGAAGCTCTTTGGGGGAAAACCTATTTAATCATTCAAGCACAGTGGGCCTTAGAACAGGGATGGGTTATGGTTTTAGAGCTTTATTGTAGCAAGGCAGAGAGAAAGAGAGAAGGTAAAAAGAAAGAGAGGCCAGCCATGGCCACATGGAGAGAAGGGGGAAGGAAGGGGAAAAAGGAGAGCTAGAGACAAGAATGAGAGGTGAGAGCTTAAGGGGGGGGGGCTAAGCAGCCCCTTTTATAGTGGGCTGGGCTATCCTGCAGTTGCAGGGTGGCTGTGGGGAGGAGCACACCTGGCTACTGTCAGGTAACTGTGGGGGTGGAGTCTAGCTAGGATGCCAGGAGCTTGGGCCTGTGTCTGTATGACTGATAGTCACAGAATTTGGAGTTGGGGGCTCTGTGGTGTCAGGCACTTGTCTCTGGGAATGTGGCTCACTGTTCTGTCCCTTGTAGAGTTTTCTACTGGGTCTCCGGAGCAAGACTCGCTCAACCAAAACAGGCTGCCTTTCATGGCCCCACAGAGTTAAAGATCGTGTACACACACGCTAACTCACACACACACACACACACACACACACACACACACACACACACCTACAGTGAAGAGAGCTCTGTGACTCAGAGTTACTGCTGCTGTTGAAGTGTGCCAGGTGATGTCAGGCTGGGTATGAGTCTGTGACCTGCCAGGAACTTAGGGGGCTGCTGGTTACAAACCCTGACAGAGCCTATCCAGTTCATTGTATCCGCGTTTATCAAAGCCACAGGAGCTGGAGCAGAAGCTCTGAGGTCAGGGGCTTTGGCCTCTCCTTGTTGGTTACTTGGTCTCTGGAAGGAGGCCGTCCGTGGAGTTGACACTCGTGTATCAGATTACACTATCACATCGATGGTGCAGCAACTCTGGAGCTTAAACACGCAAAACTGCTCACCCGACGTTTAATTCATTAAGTGCTTTGTCTGTCACCCGAAAATGCTAAAAGGCAGAGGGCGGCAGTTTATAGAGTGCTGCCCATGTGTGAAGACCTGCATTCAGCCCTCAACCCCCACATACAGAGCCAGGAGCCTCGACACACAGTTGAGACTGGTGGATCCTTGGGGCTCACTGGCCAGCCAGCCTACCCTAACGGGGAGATCCAGGCCAGTGAGGGAGCCTGGCTAAAAACACTAGAGGGCAGAGTCTAGGGAGTGACGTCCAAGGTTGACTTGTGGCATGCACCTATGCATTGACTTGCCTACACGTGGACGCACACACAATCACAAGGCGAAGACGCCACTCTGCATCTCTGTTTTTCCGGTTTGGTTTTCCTCCTAGATGACTGATGATCAGGACTGTGCCGCGGAGCTGGAAAAGGTGGATTCTTCCAACGAAGACAGAGTTGACGCCAAGCCAGACCGCTCCTCTGTCATCGCCTCCGTTTTCTCGTAAGTTCTCTTCTTGGCTCATCACCCCCCTCAGCCACTTAGACCCACTTCACACCCGAGGGGAGGGGACACTCAGGAAAGGAGGTTTGTGTTGGACCTTCTAGCTTGGGCAGGTCCAGGAAGGCGGCACTGCGCCGCGGGGGCTCCTGCTCGCAGCTGCGTGTTTGAGGGGCAGTCTGCTGTCATCCAAGCAAGGCTGGGGGCTGCTGGTGCCTGTCGGTAAGGAACACGGCTGCTGAGTGGCAGAGTTTGGGTTCTAGGAATAGCAGGTACCAGGGCAGCTTGCTCCTGGGGTGAAGCTGGAGCCCTCTGTGCTCAGGTCTCTATCCTTCCTGAGTCCACGTTGTATTCTACATCTGCCATGTACGAATAATCATACCTTCATTCATTATTCGTATCATCACATTTAATCCATGTGTATTCACGGGGGATGGATCCCTTGTCGATGCCATCTGGCGGTTGGGGAAACTGAGGCACTAAGGCTTCATCACTTTCGTGATGGGTCAATAATAGATGGTTGTGCTGAAACTAGTGTCCAGATGGTACAGTGGCACTCACATGAAGGGATCTCTAGTTAAGAAGAGGGCTGGCCAGCAAGGTGGCCCAGTGTTTCAAGCCTGCCGACCGGACAGGGTTTATCTCCTGAAGCCTCAAGGTAGAAAGAACAGACTCCCCAAGTTCTTTGACGGCCACAAGTACACAAATAAGTCATGTAATTTCAGAGGAGGGCTTTGGGGGAGCAGAGGACCCTCGCACCTTCTTCTGGTCGGGGACATGTACTGTATTCCCTGAGGGCCAGGCACACCCCTCTGCTTTATGTGGTAATCCCCACCCCAATGTCTACAGCTTCACCTCCTGGCGTTTCGATTGCTCTTCAACCATGGTCTGAAACTGTTAAATGGAAAACTCCAGAAATACGAACGCACATTGCTCATCCCACATGGTGTGGCGGAGTCTGATGTCACGACACTGTCCCATGTAGTCATGTGTCATCCCTCTGTGCAGGATGTTAGCTACCAAGTCATCGCTTGGGCTATGACAGCACTGTGCTCAGGGCATCCTGTTTTATTTAATATTGCCTCCAAAGGGTCGGTTCTCAATGCTGCCGTTCCTCCATGCCCAAAGGAGGGTGCACACAGAGTTCTTTCTTTAAGCGGGAGTTCTCAGCCAGCAAGGAAATGAAAGCCTGTGGCCAAGTTGCTGGGCCACATTCTGCTGTAAGAATGGATTTTTTTTCAGGAGGCTGGGGAGATGCCTGTGTGGTTACTCACTTACTGTGCAAGTGAGATGACCAGAATTGAAATTCCCAGAACTCAGGTAGTAGGTGGGTGGTGGCCTGCCCGTAGTTCCAGACTTCCTTGGCAGAGGTAGAGGAATCCACAGAGCAAGCTGACTGGTGAGACTAGCTCTAGGGTTGAATGAGACAGTCTACCTCATTGAAGAAGGTGAACCATAATTCCTGGCATCAGCCTAGGGCCTCAACAGACCCACACCAGTTGCAAACATGCCTTCACATGCATGGACCCAACATACACAGACACACACACACACACACACACACACACACACACACACACACACACACTGTGAGAAAGGAAAGGAGGAAGAAAAAAGAAGGAAGGCTCTTTTTGTTGTTGTTTTGTTTTTTGCTTTTGTTTTCGAGACAGGGTTTCTCTGTATAACCCTGGCTGTCCTGGAACTCACTCTGTAGACCAGGCTGGCCTGAACTCAGAAATCCGCCTGCCTCTGCCTCCCGAGTACTGGGATTAAAGGTGTGCTATTGTGAGGTTGTAAACAAAGGAGATGTACTAGGATGCTGTGCTGCTCACATGGCAAGCCTGTGCACCATGCCGGTGACCTCATAATGATAGAAAAGGCACAGGACAATTTGGTATTGCCTGTGGTTTGGGGGGCCCTATCAGTGGTCCTAGAACGTACACCCCACTGGTAAGAAGGAACCACAGTGCTTCCTAAGCCATTCCCACTGGACACAGACCTCAAGGGCATGATGGCTGAAGCTGGACTCTGGGCAGTGGGAGAGCAGACTCACAAGGCTTCCCCTGAAACCCTCCAGAGACAGCTGCAGGTCATACCGTCCCAGACAAAAATAGCACTCGGGAGAGTAGTCCCCAGTGCAGCGGGCTTGAATTTCAGTGGGCGTCACCTGAGTTCAGGAATAATCCACTGGAGTTCCAAATAACACAGCTCCAACTTCTGGGTACTTTCAAAAGCCTAGTGAATTGGCCCAGGCTAGCCTGTTTCCCAGAGAAAGCCACTTAGAGGAGTAGCCTTCAAGTGTTAAATGTCACATTCTGACACTGTACCCTTGTACAGTGTGAGCTGCTATGACTATTTATTTGTTTGTTTTTACAGAAATGCTCTCTATAGCGCTCAGCTTTTTTTCTTTTTTTTTTTAAATGTATGTGAGTACACTGTCGCTGTCTTCAGACACACCAGAAGAGGGCATCAGATCTCAATACAGATGGTTGTGAGCCACCATGTGGTTGCTGGGAATTGAACTCAGGACCTCTGGAAGAGCAGACGGTGCTCTTAACCACTGAGCCATCTCTCCAGTCTGGCATAACTATTTAGACAGTGTAAAAATGATTACTAATGTGTATTAATGCTGGAAATTAATATGGCAGCAGTTTATTAATATTCTATATATATTAATGCTAGAAATTTAAGTACAACAGCAGTTATTCCTTAACCAGCTAGTTCCCCAAATAACCACAGAGAGACCTTTTAATATTTCAGAGTTTAGGCCTTAACTCTCAAGTAGCTCATCTAAGTTAATCTGACCACCTAGCCCCATCCAGCCACTCAGGTTGCTATACCTTCCAGACCGATAGTCACATCTCTTTATGTCTCCTGGTGAAAGGGCCCTCCTCTTTCTTTTTCCCAGAGTTCCTTTCTCCCTCTCAGGAAGTCCCACCTTACTGTCTTTACTGTCCAATTACAGGCTCTAGCCTTTTATTGACTGATTACCTTGGGAGCAAGGTTTGCACAACAAAAGCTGTTGTACATTTAGCACGGGAATACCTAGCAGCCACAGACCAACTCAGCCAGACAACTGCAGAGGATGTCTCACTTTGGATTGTTCAGGGGAAGGTCAAGTAGGAATTGTTTAATGGTCAGTAGAGTCTTCGGAGCATTGTACTTCTCTGAAGGCAGGAAAAGAAGTTGTGTGGTAACCAGTGACGTTTGAGCACCTTGTCTTTAAGTGTGTCTGATGAGTCTAAACAGGAAATGACTACAGCCATCTGTGTTTCGTTGAAAGTATAGAAACCACTTGGGTGAACAGAATTTGATTTCATTTTTTACTCTTACATTTGCCTAATTTTTTTCTATCCTCTCTCGTGCCTTGTGTTTTGCTCTCTGATTGAGTTCCTTGAAAGTCTCCTATTCCTCACCCAAGCGTGCAGCTGTTCATAGGGTCCACGCTATCATGTGCATATTTGCATGCACTTGAAGTTGTCTTCCAGTTCTCCTGAGTGTCGTAAGGAATTCATCCTCAGCTAAGTTCTTCTTCCCATTATTGCTCCAGTCAAACAAGTCATTTGATTATTACTTTGTTAGTCATCAGGCAGATTAAGTAGGAATTGCAGATTATGCTGAACTCGCAGGCTTTAAAAATGGTTCTTAATAATGAAGAAATATAAGGATAAGAAAGCCATTGTCTCTTTGCTTATTTTCCATTTTTAGCCATGGAATCACCAAAGAGCCATGAATAAATTCATGAGATGGGAGAATGTTGCAATAGTAACGCCACTTAATTCTTGAATTCCTTCTGCGTTCTGTACTGAGAATGGCAACTCAGTCAGGTGTTTCCTCACCTTCAAAGAGTTGGGAGTCACCTGGCTTCTTGTTCAACCTCTGAGGACACCCCCCCAACCCCCCCCCCCCAATGTCTAGGAAGATCATCAAAAGTCTATACCGAAACTCCTCCATCAGTTGGTCCCGAGGCCGTTTACCGTCTACTTAGAGGCAAATCCTCAAAGTATCAGAAAAAGAAGCACACGTACACGTTTGCATCTATTCTTTGTAATAGACTTACGTATGTGCGCATGTGTGCTGCATTAGGCACGCTAAGCTGCTCACAGAGCCTATTCGCCTGTGCGAAAAGCGGCGGTGTAACACCGTTTGCAAAGCCTGCTTGTCAAGCAGTTACCCCCACACAGGCTCTTTCTCAGCAGAGCGCTGAAACCATTTTTCATTCAGTAAATGTCTTACTAGACATCCTGTGACGGTCTCCATGTGCAAAGTTCTCAGTTATAACTGGGTAGGTGGGGCAGGGCTAGGGAGAGAAGGAGAGCACCGAGCTCAGCTCTGGTCCCCTCCTGATTCAGTGCCTGCTCTACCATCCTGAGACCAGGTCTGCCACGGGGGGAAAAGGGTGGGGCAGTGAGGCTGACAGATACAGTGTCACTAAGCTGGTCCCATTCCATCCTGAATCCTAAATGAATGGATTCTCTTCAAGGTGTCTTCCAGTGCCTAATTGGATTTGGCATAATCTAAAGCCGGGTCCCCCTTCTCATGTGTAACAGGAAACGCACTTGTCCCCTTGTGGGGTGACTGGGCCCTCTGCAGCTCATTAAGAATGGTTCTGTCAGCTACACAGTGGAGATTGGGGGGGGGGGAGAGGGAACCACACCACTGGAAGTGGAGAACCTGGCCGTGTATTTGCTTAAGGCCTTTGGGAAGACGGGAAATTCTGCTTGAAGACCTAGGCCTTGGCTTAAGCCCTGTTTTGCAAAATTAGATGTAGTCTCCTGGTTCAGGTATACTGTACCTTTCCAGTACATGGCTGATGTCAGCATCAGCGCTCATGTTATCAGAGTGAACATTTTGGCAAGTCCTTGCATGGGATCTAATGCACGCTGTTTTGCTTAAACGCTGATTTTGTTGCCTCAAGTATAAGACATTACTGTTGAATTATTAAGCAGTTCTATGCTAAAATGAACAATGATTTAATGTCATATTCTTTTAGGTTGTGAAACGTTAGTTTATTTTCCCAGCCTTCTTTAGGCATCTGACTCTTTTAAATCAGGGCTTCTTAAAGTCTTTCCATCTATGACCCAATAACTTTTATGTCTCCAAGTGTGTGTGTGTGCATGCATGCATGTATAAGTGCGTAGCACAGGACTGACTCAGCCCACCAGCTCCCACATAACGATGCATAGACTTGTATTTATGAAAGTTTAGGCTGTTTCTCAACTAGCTCATATAACTTAATTAACGCATTTATTCTGATCTGGGTTATGGCATGTGGCCCATCAGTTACCTCTGGTAAGCCACTTTCTCTGGCTGGCTGGCGAATCAGCCTCTCTCCTTCCCAGAGTTCCTAGCTCGGCCTGGAAGCCCTCTCTCCTTCCCAGAGTTCCTAGCTCGGCCTGGAAGCCCTCTCTCCTTCCCAGAGTTCCTAGCTCGGCCTGGAAGTTCTCTCTCCTTCCCAGAGTTCCTAGCTCGGCCCCTCCCCTACTGCTTTGCTGTAGGCCTTTCAGTTCTGTTAACCAATCAGAAGGTGATCTTTATTAAAACACTGAGACGGCCAGGTGTGGCGGTGCACGCCTTTAATCCCAGCACTGGGGAGGCTGAGGCAGGCAGATTTCCAAGTTCAAGGCCAACCTAGTCTACAGAGTGAGTTCCAGGACAGCCAGGGCTATACAGAGAAACCTTATCTCAAAAAAATAAGAACCAAACCAAACCAAAACCAAATACTGAGACAGTCAATGCTTCATAAAAATAACAATACCAAAGACCTGGTACTCTACTCTCTGCCATTACAGAAATCAGCACTTCAATAATACAAAAATAACCTTTTACACTGCACAAGAAGCACAAGAGATTATCCCAATGTGTCTGCATGTGCTTACATGTCTGCATACCTATATATTTATATAGATATTTGTAAAGCAGATGTTTACTATTAACAAATTAATCCAGAAATTTAAGACTGGGGAGACAGTCTTGAGGTGCACGTGACACAGCAGGAGGACCTGAGTTGTTCTGTTGGCAGTACCAAGTGAATGCAGTGTAAACCCATGTAAATAAGATGCAGTTAGGGTTTGCCAGGTCCAGGTCAGGACTTACAGTCTCAGGTCTAGAGAGGTGGAGACAGGCAGGTCGCTGGGGCTCACTGGCCAGCATCCAACCTACTTAGTGAGTTACTATCTCAGTATCCAAGGTAGGTGGATCCAGAGGAATGTCACTTGAGGTTGCCATCTGTCTTATACACACACACACAATCACCTGGACACACATATGCACCCACACAGACACAGTCACCTGGACCACATATGCACTTACACACACACACATACACAGTCATCTGAACGAATATGTGCACTTACACACACACACACAGTCACTTGGATGCACATACACACTTATATTTATACACACACACACAGAATCTCCTGAACCACATATGCACTTACACACACACATATACACAGTCATCTCGATGCACAATGGACTTATACACACATATACAGTCACCTGGATGCACATATACACTTATACACACAGAGTCACCTGGACCACATATGCACTTACAGTTGTACATTGAAAGAATCTATTTAATATAAGTCCTTGGCAGACATGTACTTTACCAGTTACCAAAGCTGGAAGTGAGTCTGCACTAGTGAGATAGATGTGCCTGATCATTTTTACTTTGAGAAATCTCAGTTGAGCCAGGCATGGTGGTGTAAGCCTTTAGTCCCAGCTTGTGGGAGGCTGATGAATATAGATCCCTGAGTTCAAGGCCAGCCCAGTCTACAGAAAGAAACCCTGTCTCAAAAAAAAAAAGAAAAAAAAAAGAGCAACAACAAAATGAAATCTTAGCTGAATATTTGATACTGTAGAATCTAAAAGGTCTTCAAGTTTGACAGTTGCTGTGTTGACTTTAAAATTCTCAAGGCTAACAATACCACTTTATCTACGTATAGTACAAAGTTACCCAAGTGCATGTAAGGCAATTGTAGAAATGGTTGGAAATTCTATTCTAATCCCAAGCTAAAAATTCGTTTATGAAACTCAAATCAGTAAGTCACATAGCAGTTTCAAACATTCCAACACAAACCGGTCTAAAGCTATACCAATTGAATACTTTTGTGTGAGAATAAGGATATATTTACTTTATATTATTTTCTTTTACTGGGTTTGTTAGGGTTTTCATTCGTTTTTGTTTGTTTGTTTGTTTTTATTTTTACTTTTTTGAAATAGGATCTTTCTATTTAGCCTTGGCTGTCCTGGCACTTGCAGTGTCCTTCAGTCTGACCTTGAGCTCAGAGATCCATCTGCTTCTGCCTCTGGAGACTTCGGGATTAGAGGCGTGCCCCGTCACACCTGCCTGAGAGTGTGAAGTCTGTTTTCTGTAATTAAACCATTATGTTTCCATTAACTTTCCATGAAAGTTCCCTATGTAATAGGGACTCTGCAGTTCACAGTACATGGTAGTCTTGATTTTGAGCTAAAGTGTCTCTGTGTTCACTGGCTTTTCTGCACAGAGCAAAGTGCACACATGACAAGACACAGGCGGGCGAGCACTAGCCAAAGCTCCTCTGATACACTATGCTTTTGACTGTCCACCAGTTTCTTGTCTGTATGTGAGAAACTTTCTACTCTTGCCAAAATGTTTCTGTCTCTTCCCCCCACCCCCACATACACATACAACTGCATATAAGGGGTTTCTGACCCCTGAGTGTTAAATAAAAACACTACCAGAAGGAAATCCGTGTAAATAAAATGCACCTAGGATCTGTAAGGCCTCTAAAATTCACTTTGCTATTCTTTTAACCTAAGATAGAAAGTTTTTTTCGTCTATTAAAGTTTCCTTGGCTTTAAAATTACATACACTTCAGATCCTATAATTCATTATATTACTATGCTCACGTCTTAAGTATTTATAAAGTGACAGGGAACAGGGAAGTCCCATGCAACGAGTGTCATAATTTGGTTGTTTTTTGTTTTTGTTCTTTGCGATGGTCTTGCCATGTAGCCCAGGCTAACCTCTAGATTCCACCCCTCCTCCCCAAACTGCCCAGGTCCCAGGATGTGTGTTCATCTCTGTTCCTAGCCCTAAGTGGCATAGAGGCTGAGCCGGGATTTGAAACTGTGGTCATTTGCCTCTAGTACCTGACCACTGTTGTGCCTTTATAGCCTCTGTCCTGTGAGTGCCTTGGGGCCACAGTGGGAAACAAGGTCTTTGTAGGGCTGCAAGGTGGAGCTAAACTGAGGTGTTTCCAAATTGGTCCTGTGACAGGGAAGAAATGTCAGGGCCCTCACAATAGGGTAATTTGATCAGTCACCGCTCTAAGTAAAACCCAGAGCTGCCTCAGGCTACACAGGATTGCTGGGAAGGAGTTACCCTGTAGCCAGGGAGGGGGCAAGCTGGACAGACTGACTAGCAGTCAGTCAGGTGCACAGTACAGTCTGCGGCCTCCCAGCCACAGGTGGTTAAGGATATCTGTGAGTGTGACCCAGCACAGTGTTACTTAAACATGGTGAGGTTTGGGGGTTGGTTTGTTGGTTTGTTTGTTTTAGCAACTTCTTTTTGTAACTTGATTGGAGCACATGAACTTCGTAGGTATAAAGTTGTGTCAAGATGTCGAAAGGTTGGAATACCCGGTAGTTGGCCTAGTGCCCGGTAGTTGGCCTAGAAGTCAGGTAGGTGGGACAGGGCAGCCAGACTCCAGGGTGCCTGGTAGGCAGAAAGCAACAGAGCTTTTGTGACCAGGCCCGTGCCTCCACTTCTACTTGGCTGCAGAAGCTCTGTTGATGAGAGAGGACTGGAGGAAAGCAACATCTGATCCACAGAGACGGTTACGCTGTGAGGGGAGGAGCGTAGAACATACACCGATCTTAAACTTAACCCCGACTAGCTTACAAATAAATGAGCGTCAGACTGTGGTTATTTTATTTGGCTTTGACAGTTATGGGGATAACCCCACGTCTACTCTTCTAACTGCTGCCTGGCTACCTCCCCAGCGGCGTACCTCAGATGCTTGCTGTTTCTCCTGGCCATGTGTCCACGGCCCATCTCCCCACGCGACAGCTTCATCCTCTCTTCTCTCTTTTCTCCACCCCAACCGGGTCACTCAAAAACCCACCTACTTCTAATCCCTCCAACAATTGGCCAATTTTATTTAACCAAGTCTTAAATCATGGAACAAGGTTTGCACACAACAAAAGCTTGCAAATGTGAGAATTCACCCTTAGACCCCGACCTTCTGGTACAGAATTTAGCATTACAGTACACAGCATTACAGCATTGAACCAAACAACAGAGGCGTGCAGAATGGACTGAGACTGATTCCTGGGAAGATCGGTGTTCAGTGATTGGCTGTGTCAGGTGGAAGGCAATAGGAAGATTTGTAGATTGCAGGTTGATGGTAGAAAATAGATCATAGATAGTTAGATAGATGAGAGAGAAAGAGAGAGAGAGAGAGAGAGAGAGAGAGAGAGAGAGAGAGAGAGAGAGAGAGAGAGATCCTTAGTTACTGTCTCACTGCTATGAAGAGAAACCATGACCAGACAACTTATAGAAGAGTTTATTGGGAGCGACAGTTCCAGAGTATAGGAAAGTCTGCGATGATCCTGAGGAGCATGGCAGCAGGCAGGCATGGTGCTGGAGCAGTAGCTGAGAGCTTGCATGTTGACACAACAACCAAGATGCAGAGAGACCTAACTGCTTATGTCATGGACTTTTGAGCCTCAACCCCAGTGACACTCCTCCAAGGTTGCACCTCCCAGCCCTTCCCAAACAGTTCCAACAATTGGGGACCACTGGTTGGGGTCAAATATGTGAGATGATGGGGGGTGTTCTCATCAACCACTGATGGATGGGTAGATGGACGGACATCTTCAGATACACCAGAATAGGGCATTGGACTCCATCAAAGATGGTTGTGAACTATCATGTGGTTGCTGGGAATTGAACTCAGGACCCCCAGAAGAGCAGTCAGTGCTCTTAACCACTGAACCATCTCTCCAGCCCCGGGTTTCTGTTTGTTTTTCAAGACAGGATTTCTATGTGTAGTCCTGGATGTGTTGGAACTCACTTTGTAGTTCCAGGCTGGCCTCCAACTCAGAAATTCTCCTGCTTCTGCTTCCTGAGTGCTGGAATCAAAAGTGTGCACTGCCACTGCCCTACAATCTCAGGGAATTTGGAAGTCCATCATCACTGGGTGCAGGTGCTCTGGGGGGTGTGGCTAGCCCCTCAGGATATCCCTAGCCACACAAGCTGTGCCTTCTCTCTCCATGTATCCCTTATCTAAGCCTGCTCATCAGGTAGGATAGTGGCAGGAGACAGTAGCACTCCACAGCTGTCCCTAATTAAGAACTGAATTACTCAAGATACTCTTGAATGTAGTGTTTAAATCCTGCTTTAGTTCGTGTGGCTGTGTCTGTCTGATGGCAAATGTTTGTCAGGGAATCAATGTCTAGTGTCGTTAGTGCTCGCTGCCCTTCCCCTTCAGTGTTGAACCCCAAACCTTCCTTTCCTTTTAAGTTTGGGGTGAGGGGTTCATGTCAGCAGCAATCATCAACCGACCAATGGGATCTACTGAGTGGCCACTGGATTTGGCCTGCCCACACCTTGGTGTGGCCATTTGGGTTCTTGTAGAGATTGCCTCAACTTCTACCCCCAGCCATCGCTTCCTACCTGATCCAGAGGGACCTGGAGCGCCCTGGTTGGAGGTCACTGGTTCTGAAGTGGGGGATGAGGGCCCAGGGGCTGTCACTGCTGAGGGCAGTATTTGCCTCTTATAGATCCAGCCTTAATGTCTGACATCCCAGGAAGCGCAGACCCTGCACAAAGTGGATATCAGAGCGATACTGTGAGGAGTAACAAGAATAGTTTTACCAAAGGGAATGAGATACCACAGCACGTCTGTCTGTTACACTGACCTGAGTGCACCCTTAGAAAACTGAATGTACCACAGACCTGGGACAGCTTTGGAACTGTATGCTCCCTAGCAACTTTGTGTAAATTATACAAGCACTGTTTTATTAATTATATAAAATATAAAAATAGAAAAAGAAAAAAAAAGAACCGAATTACCCCCTCACTCTCCCTGGAAGGCTGGAAGAGTTCTCAGGGCCCGTGTTGGCATTTCCTCCAAATGCCTGGTGTCCCCAGAGTTAAGGCCTTCACGTCCTCTTGCCCTTTTGTGTTGTGGCCACTAGATGGCAGAGCCACATTGTTTTATTCTATTTCGGTGGCACTGGCCTTTAATATTCCAAAAATGTCCTTTACTTAAAGTTCATATATTAAAATGTTTCTCTAACTTTCTGATTATTAAAAAAGCATTTATGAAACATAGAAAAACACAAAAGGAAAAATACCAAAGATGGTGTTTAGGACTCTGTAAAGCGTGGCTCTTAAGCCCTCCAGAAGAAATCGCTAAGGCAGTCTACATTAACTATGAATCACAGTTGATAGCACAAGGCCGGGTGCCCTCAAGGTCCTGAACGGAGCCCTCTCTGAACGCAACCGTGACCCTTGAGCAGCTGGAGGCTATCAGCTGCAGTCTGTGAGCCATGCAGCCTCTGCCTGGGCTGTGAGTTAAGTTTTTGTAGAGTGCTTGGGCACATCCACAGAAAATAAAATGCATATAATGTGGAGCATAGGACTGGGAGCCCGGAGAGGCTGGGGAAGGAAGGCCTGAAGAGGAACTGGAATCCGAGTTTCCAGGGCATCACCAGGGGGCGCTGGAGGGCAGGCCAGACCAGCGATAGGTTCTGCCTAGAAAATTTGGTAAGCCACTAGATAGGCATGGAATGGTCTTGATGGAGTGAACCCTGGAAGTCACTGGGGGTCCAAACCAGGAGCAGTCTACCTACCCTTGGAAAACACTGCATTCTGACATGTCACCTGCAAAATCAGAAGAAGTTGAGTGGAGGTCACACAAGGTCAGAATTCAAAAAAAGACTGCCGAGTGGTGAACAGACTTCACCCAGTTGTCAATCCCCTAGGCTTCTCTGGCCCTCCCACGCCCCCGGCTGAGAGTCTCCGTGCCCATCTGAGGCAGAGGAGGGGAACAAAGGCCGCCTCTCTGAATTGGATAAACTCTTTTCTGCAGGCTCCAGTCACACGGCTCTTGGCTCTTCTGCTCTTCCATCCTTCGTCGCCTGGGGAGTGTTTAGTAAATGGCACTTGGTTCTAATTCTTTTTCCCATCCTGTAGTCTGGGTTTCTCCACTAGCATGTGTTATATATAAACAGCTCCCTATTTAAAAACGTGTTGCTTGTGTAATTATAAGAGCGATCAGGTGGCTGCTGCCTTCGCTCAGGGGGAAAGGAAAGAAGCTCCAAGGGGAACAATGCTTGTAATTAATAGACGAGAAAGAAGAGGCCGAGCTGTCCCTCCTTCCAAGGGCTGTGTGCTAAATCAAGCATGCTAAAGCGTGTTCCTGAGCAGGCAGCGGCACCCGCCGATCAGAAGCTGCCAGGACTGAACACCCTAAAAGACAGGAACTTTAAATTAAACCCAGAGCGTTTAGTTTCCAATATAAAAACCTCCTGAGCTCTAGAATACTGGGTGCCTGCGTCCCAGTTTTATTTTAAAGTTATGGAGATTCGCCACCAAATTGGACTCCCAAAAATGCCGGTGGAGGTTTGGCGGAACCAGACAAGCTCCGTTCATATCCTGGCCCGGTCTCTCACTCACTCGTTGGGAGACTGTGGAAACCACAAGGGCATCTTAACCTCCATTTCTTCAGATTCTTTCTATGCACTGGATTGAGAATTTAATAAGGCAACTCAGCTTCTTAAGTTCCCGCACATAGCTGATGAGGAAGAGATGGACTCCAGAAGGAAGACCCCCCCTTACGACGTGATTTGTGATGTGTCAGACTCATTTCTGTATGAAGAAGCAAAGGGCAGGGAGGTAGAGTATTTCCCGTGGTCACCAGCAGGTCCTCGGTGAGGTCACAGGCCCAGCCAGTGTGCCCAACAATTCGTCAACCATAGGTCAACCCATGCATCAACCATCTGTCAAATGTCACTCACAGCTGCAGACGGAGTGGTTCAACCACACCCATCCACTGACAGCACAGCTTTTTGTCTCTTACCCGACAGTACCAGAAGATGGAATTTCTCTCCCACACTGTCTATCACCACAGCCAAGGGATGGTGTGTGGACGGCTGCTATGGTGGGGTTGACAGTGACCCTCCAGTAAAGAGAACCAGGGTCACCTGTCAGGAGCAATGAGCCACAAATCACTGAAACATGGTCCCAGAGCCCAGAAGATGTAAGGCCACAGTGCCTGAATGTGTTGTACCCACACGGGTACTTTAGGTTCTTGTTCATCCATAGTAGGAAAATGTAAAGGAAAAGGAAAGTAAGTTAGGTTTCAAATTGCCTTCTTCTGTTTTTTGTTACTATAACAGAGTGCCTGAGACAGGGTCATTTATACAGAGCAGGTTTATTGGGATCTGTGGTCCTGAGAAGTCCAAGAACAAGAGGCTAGCATCTACTCAGCCTGTGTGCGGACAGTGTGCCGCCGTCAGTGTCTCATAGGAACTGGGTCCCTAGAGAGCTGCGTCGTCAACTCTCGGGGGCCCCACTGCCTATTAGTAACTTAGTAATTCTGCTGTTAAGAGTTGGTGTGGGCCAAGACAAAACACATCCACACCCCACATGGGGACAGAAACTTAAAACACCACTTGTAAGGGAAAGGTAGGGCTTAGTGGAGGACCGGAATCAATGTCCAGAGCCTCATATGGTGGGAGGAGGGAGAGAACGGATGCTTGTAAGTTGTTCTCTGGCCTCCACAGACGTAGCATGGAGCATGCACGCACAAATGCACACACACACACACACACACCAGGACCGGAGACGGTGAGCCCTTCTGGGTCATGCAGTCATCCACATATGTTCCATGCTGCCTGTCGGTGGTATTTGAAGACGATTCTCCGCACCGTTTCCTCCCCTACATGATTTTTCCTGAAGTCTTTTGATGATTTTTATTGTCATTGGTCTGTCTCCCCATCCTGTTTTGGTCAGGAGAAAGGAAGGAAGGAGACATGGGAAGGTTAATGTTCGGAGAAAGGAACTCGTTCTTCTCTTTTAACTCTTGGAATGTACGTCGCCTCTCTGCATCTGTCTTTCACACACTGTGAGAAGGCTGTAAAGAGCTCTGTTCACAGCAGAGGATGGCAGGTGACCATGGGGACACTGTGGCCACCACCTGTCTGTCACCTGCTTCCCCTTTCAGTGCCTGTACCCTTGTCCAATCCTGGGGCAGCCGCCAAGCAGTTTGCATCCTGTACCTTGGGTCCTTCCATGCCTGCCTTTTCCCCAGTTGCATTTGGAAGGTTGAAACTTCTGGATCATTTCTTTATGCAAAACCCCCTGGCACCCGTCTTCCCAGAAGATGAAGGGACTTTGTAAACCCTGTCTGTTCATCCTAACCCTAGCCTGACTACCTTTGGAAGAAAGCTAACCTCATGAGCCTGGATAGACTGGAGGATTCCCTGGGAATGATCTTCTTAGTTTTGCTCATTTACAAACCAATGTCGCTCTCAGCCTGTTGTAGATTGGCACTGGGGTAGACCGACTGTCCACGTGTGTGAACATGCTTGGGCTGGCATTCTCACTTAGTCCTTCACAGAGCTCTGCCACACTCTACCCTGTGGACACTCGGCTGATGACCGTTCATTTGGCCACCCACCTGCTGCTCATTGTTCTTGAAGATGGCCTCCTGACTTCGTGTGTGTGTGTGTGTGTGTGTGTGTGTGTATGTGTGTGTGTGTGTGTGTGTGTGTGTAAGTCTGGTCCTCCAACACAGACCCCGTGGTCATTTCCCCTCTGGATCCAGTACTTGTCACTCTATCACAGGGAGCTAGCTGTCCCTGGGATGTGGGGGCCTCAGTGTGGAGATTGGTCATTTCTGCCTGTCAGCAGGGAAACCAGAAGCCAGTGTGACCTTCCCAGCCCCAGCCTGAATGTCCTATGGAAAACTCCAGCGGGTAGCTCACTGCTGATTCAGGCCCGGGCCTTCAGGGCTGCTTCCTGTGCCAGCCTCCCGTCACCAGCTGAGCGCCAACTATGTTGAGTTTTTACTACTACCGAGAAGAAGGCAACTCACTCCCTGTGGTCTCAGGAGGAAGCCTGGTCTTACAGAGGGGACTGCTTCCAGACGGAGACACCAGGTACCTCCCTCTCTGCTCTCCCCGTCCGTCCGGCACCCTGGCCTGCCTTTTCTGTGGTATGAAAAGACTGTGGGGAAGCCCCTCTGCTGGAATGTTCAAACCCTGACTGAACCATCTCCAAAATATTTAGACAAAGCAGCTACAAAAGCCAGAGCCCAGCTCCAAATGCAGCAGCAGCAGCAGCAGGGAGCCGTGTGCCCGCTGATGTGTTTACTGTGTGCTGAGGAATGTCCGCAGGACAGGCTACTGGGAATCCTATTCAGGGAAACACTTCAGAAAATAAATAGGCACAGGTTTGTGTGCTTATATTCCCTTCCAAATGTAGAAAGGGATAATTCACGTTTCGAGCAGCTCGGGGATCTGTAAGAGGATAAAACTTGTATTTATCTACTCCAGTGATGGAGAAAATTATACTGGCACCCAGAGTGGATTGTAGAAGTCCACATGCTCTCTGAGGTTTCTCTCTCCCTAATCAAGTGGGCAGAATAGTTTTTGGATCCCATAATGTTGTCTGGTAACAGTTGCTGGAGCTTCTTCATGCAGCCCCTTTTATAGAAATAACCTGCAGGGTTTTTCTTTGTCATCTTCCTCCTCCTCTTCCCCTCCCCCTCTTCTTCTTTAAACCCATAAAAATGACTCAGTTGGCCTCATGCTGAAATCTGAGACTGCAAGAAATGGCTTTCTGCCCAAGAAGCCAGGATAATCCAAATCCTTCCTAGTAATCGATGCTGGTGTTATCTGTGCTCCTGGAAGAGTCCCGTGGCTGTCTGGCCTATGAAGAAAGTGGTACTTGGCTTTGTCAGTGGAAAACCAGCACTCAGGAAGGATAGTTGCACAGCTGCTCCGCCTGTCCCCACCCCCTCACCCCCAGTGTGACTTGTCTCTCCCTTGGTGTCAGCAACTTCAAAGGTCGATCTATAGGATGTCATCACCATCATTGATTGCAATCTCTCGCTTGTGTGGCCCTAAGTACAGTGATTTAGTGGCCAGATTTTTTTTTTTTAATCTGCAGCCAATTGTGGAACAGTCAGGCTTTTAAGAGGGTTTAAAACTTGTAATTCACTAGTCTGATTTATCCTGGATTTTGCACTTAAGTATGACAGCCGCCAAACAAGCATCCCGTGTTTCCTTGGAAAGTCTTCTGTGTGTAAAAAAGGCCGAGGAACAGCTAGATTTATCAGCAGAGAATTGACAAAGGGAGAGGAGGAGGTGGAGGTGTGTGTGTGTGTGTGTGTGTGTGTGTGTGTGTGTGTGTATATCTCTGTGTGTGTGTGTGTGTGTGTATTATGCGTAGAATGGAAAATGACAGAAGCTGGCTTAGAAAATCCTCAGCCAGGGGCCTGGAGCGATGGCTCAGTGGATGAAGTGCCTACTGCTCAAGTGTAGACCTGAATTCAGATACCAGCACTGTATACAATCTGGGGCCATTGGCTTATGTTAATAACCACAGCACTGGGGGTGGACACAGGCTGATACCCCTGGACCTTCCTGGTCAGCCAGCCTAGCTGAAAGGTCAAGCTGAGGGTTCAGTGAAAGATCCGGTCTCAGTAGATGGGTGGATGAGTGGGTAGATGGATGGATGGGTAGGTGGATGGATGGATGGATGGATGGATGGATGGGTAGATGGATGGATGATTGGTAGATGGATGGCTGGGTGGGTAGATGGAAGGGTGGGTGGATGGATAGATGGATGGATGGGTATATGGATGGATGGGTAGATAGATGGATGGATGATTATGGGTAGATGGATGGGTGGATGGATGGTTATGTGGGTAGGTGAGTGAGTGGGTGGGTAGATGAATGGATGGGTAGATGGGTGAGTGAGGTAGATGGGTGGGGTAAATGGATGGGAAGATGGATGGGTGTGTGGGTGGGTGGAAGGGTGGGTGGATGGGTGGGCAGGTGGGGTGGATGGATGGATGGATGGATGGATGGATAGATGAATGGGTGAGTGGATGGATGGGTGGTCGGAATGTGATGAAGAAAGGCAGAAGACATAGACCTGTAGCTTGCATATATATGTACACGCATGGGTGAAGGTGACAGGACATGCCCACCCTTCTATACACATGTGCGAAAGAACGCCCATGGCCAGTTTTATGCTGTGTCTGTCTTTGTCTCAGAGTTCATCGGGCAATGACTGCTGATTGACTGTGAAGCTGGAAACTAAAGAAATACCCGTGCTTTTGTTGCCCAGCCCCAGCGCTAGTCTGTGGGGTCTGGTCCATATGACTGCAGCCCACATAGTCTAAGTCCTTATATAGAAAAACTGTAAGTACCCAGGCAAGGATTAGAGCCACACTCAGATAGTCTGACTGTATGGGTGATAGCCTACTGAGGTAGCTAATCTGGATCTTCCAAAGCTTCTTATTCCTTCCCTGCCCCTGCTGGGGACCTGCTGCCTTCAGGGAGTTAGTTAATTAGCATGGTCCCCCAGGGTCCTGAGATACCTGTTTCTCTAGTGATCTGCTTGGTTGTAGCTACTAATGTCCAGGTAGATAGTGGCTCCTTTTTAGCTGCTAGGACGAGGGCACAAAGAATGCCTCTGACTGAGCCCAGTGCAGGGACATTTGCTCATAGGAAGGGGCCTCTCGGTGGTGTATTAAAGACCAGGTGGACTCTGAGAGTGAACATCAGCTGAGTGGCTTGTCCTGGGACTCTTTTGACAGTGATATTAAAGTGACCGAATGCTCAATTTGCTGAGAGTGCTGGGGACTTCACTTGTGAACTTCACCTGTGTTGATGCTGAGAGGCACCTCGCAGGTGGCCTGGCTACCAGAGGAATGGGTTGAAAGATGGGGGCCATGTCAAGAGGTGACCATACAGAGCATCCTGGTGTTCTGTCCCACAGAAGAGTGTGGATGGCCACCAGGATCGTGGAAAGTGTCTTCCCCTCTGTCTTGTTTTGATGCCACAGCACAGCCAGATGCTTTTAGTGATAAACCGTGGTAACTTAAATATGACCATGATGTGTACTTACCTGTAACCGCATGCCTTGTGAATATTGGCTTGTTCATGAGCACGACCACCTTGGCATACTAGAACTTTGGACATGTAAAGTTGGGGTGGGAGACCGTGAGTGCCCCTCCCTCTGCTCAGCTGAAGTCCGCAGCTGGCCCACGGGTGAGTGGGGTGCTCACCTAGTCAAGCCGAGGCACTGGGCACTTGTGAGTCCTGGTTTATACTCAGTCAGGTGCTGGGATGTGCTAGTTCAGGACCAGCTTAGACAACATCCCGAGATGTACAATCCAGACAGAGAGGTGGGGTTTGGGAGAGAGGGAAAGGAAAACGTGTTTGCCCTCTAGCAGGACAGATGGTGACTCTGTAATTGAGGTCAGGTGACATGTGACGCACATACTAAATCAGAGACAAGACCCTGACTAGTGGTGCCGGGCGTGGCGGCCCCAGTGAACTGATGGGAGGTAGTGTGTGATCTGGGGCACCACGTGATGCCAGGCAGAGGAAAGAGCGACAGCCAGGGCCAGTGGTGAGCACAGGATAGACCAGTTCATGGTTGTCTGTGGTGGGATGATTGAAAGAAAAGGTGTGGAGGGATGTGGCACCGTCAGGGACGTGGTCGAGGCCAGGACATTGGCATCTTTCTCAGCAACAGAAACCCACTGGGTAGCTCAGGGCAGGGAACAAACACAATTGGATTTATCTTTTGTTTGGTCTTAATTGTTTAAAACTCTTCTGGAAAAATAGTTCAGGGGAGGGTGTCCAGAACCTGGCAATGCAGCATCAGATTGGGAGACAAGAATGGCTTGAGCCGTAGCTAGCTGTCAGGATTGCTGTGTGCAGAGGCGCAAGACTGGTGGTCAGCTGGACAAGGCATGAGCCCACTGTGGCTCTCTCAAAGCTCTTGCTGTGCTACAAGAGCCTCATGAGCTGTCGCTGCATGCCTGAGCCTGTGAAGGAGGGCTCCAAGCAGGATCAGACCAGAAACAAAACCACGGGGGCCTTTGGAAGCCTAGAATGGAGTTTCGTACTACATGCTGAAACCCTACTCATTTTTAAATTCTCTTCTTGTTTTTATTTACATGTATGTGTGTATGCATGTCTCTGTTATTACGCGTGTGTACTGTGTATGTGTGAATGCGTGTCTCTGTGATTACACATGTGTACTGTACAGTGTAGTCCAGAAGAGGGCATCTGATTCCCTGGAACAGAAGTTACAGAAGGTTGTGAGCCACCTGACCTAGGTATTGGGAACTAAAGTTGAGTCCTGTAGAGCAGCAGGCTCCATTAACCACTGATCATCTCTACAGACCCCTGGTCGTTATTTTTGGGGACACTGAAGCAGTAGGAGCCTTGGGCTTATGTGTCACCCACGGTCCTCCCTGTCTTCACCTTTGCTCACCCTTCCTCTGGCTTGGCTCAGTCTCTGCCAGCCTGTCATCTGGACTTCCCAGGCCACATGTGGAAACACGCTCACCAAAACTTCTCATTTTAACCTCTTGTGGGAAACTGACACTATGACCGTCACTAAATGGTGGACAGCTGAGAAACTAATTCGTACCAATATGATAGCTATCCCCACGGTTTCTAAGGGAGAGTGGGTGGGTGTGAAAGGGAGGAAAATCCAGAAAAGAGGGTGCCCCAATCCACAGTGCTCTTAGATGGCAGGCAACATTCTCAGACTCATTCATGCAGATGTCATGTGCGCAGTGGCCTCTGGGTGTCCTCCGCCGACCCCCAACCATTCTTGATGCCCCTCAACAGTCATTTCCTGCTTCCCTGTTGCTCTGTTCCATGCTGTAAGCTGATTCCGGCATTTGCTGGTGCAGAGCCGGCTCTTCTCAGAAAGGTAAATGTAATGGAGTTGAATGGCTAATCACCCTCTGGTGTCCATCTGTGGTCCGGACAGATCTGGCTTTAACAGAAAACTATCTGGGCTACAAGGAACGATTAATACTGACTGACCCAAATCTGCAAGAGGAAGAGATTTAGGTTCTTTTTGAAAAAAATAACAGTTCATGGTTGAGGGGCTGGCTCAGTGGATGAAGGTTCTTGCCACGGAGCCTGGCGGCCCAGGCTTGTACCTCCAGGAATACTGGTGGGAGGAGGGAACAATTCCTACAAATTGTCCTGACCTCCACACCTAGACCATGGCATGTGCGCATACACACACACACACACACACACACACACACACACACACACACACACGTAATTTTAATTTTTTTGAGGAGTTCAATGTAAGGGCACGTTTGGGGAGAGGAATTAACACTGCCTCCCTTCTGAGATAGTTGCCAGGGATTAGAACTGTACATCACTTGCAACTCAGTTTTTAGGTACTTTTTGTGACCTGTGTTATTGTGTTTACGTAGTCCCCCCTCTTGTTCCGTTTTTAAAACCGAATGAATAAATAACTGTTTTGTTAAATGATGAGGTAATGATCCAGGCTCTGTTCTTACAGAAGCAGAGAGCTTCGATTTCCCATGTAGCATTTTCTCCAGCCCCTTTTTCTTATGAAAGACAATGGCTGGTTTTGTTTTGCACATTCCTGGGGACCGTAACGGCATAAGAGCCACAGCATGTCTGAGATATGGCTGTCATCCTAGAAATTGTAGGGCTTTTAAAATTACATTTAAAATATGGGGGGGCTGGGGGCTGCTGGGAGAGGGGTGCGTGTGCATAGATGCCGTGGCATGTGTGTGAAGATCAGAAGGCATCTTGCTAGACTCAGTTCTCGCCTTGCACCACGTGGAGTCCAGGGATGAAACTCAGGTCACGCTGCTGAGCCACCTGGCTAGCCCCTCACCATGGAATTCTCTCCACAGAAGGTGTAAGTCGAATTGTGCCTCTTAAAGGGCATTCCTGAGTAAAGTGTTCTCCAGCCTGTGGGCCATCTTGCCACCCACACAGTCCCCGGATAGCCTTTAGGTAGCTGTAGGGTGCAGGAATTGTGCCCTAAAATGAAGTTAAAATGCTAGGTTTCCCTCTTGCCCTAAGTTTTCTCTCATTTTCTTCACATCCTGGCTCTTTCCAAGGCCTCACAGAGAACACCAGCTAAAGCCAGTCTAGAGCTGCCTTGGTTGAGGGTTACGGGGTCAGGAACCTGTTTATGAACGATCTGGGGTTGCGCACCAGCTTCCCCAGTTTAAGTTGAGAGAGGTGAGGGAGCTCTGCCCTGGATTTCAGTATCAAAGGCAGTGTTTGTTCAAACAAGGTGCTGTGTAGAAGAAGCACACACCAGGAAGCTGACTCCCGGAGATTCACATCCCAGTCAGATTGGAACTGTGCCCTTGGCCGTGGGCGTTCCCGCTGATCCTATGAAGCCCCTGTGTGCCTTTGCTCAATAGTACTGTAGTTGTTTGGAGGGTGGGGAAAAGTTAATGTTCTTTTAAAAAATCACTGCCCCCCCCCATTAATATAAGTATCATTGAAATATTCATCCATACAGAATGTATGTATACCTGGGAATTTTTACCCACCTATGTCTGTATCCATCGCCAATCCATACAAAACGTACGGGGGTGGGAGAGGTGGCAGCTCACTGGGTAAAGAGCTTGCTCAAAGGCTTAAGGACCTGAGCTCTGGTCCCATCACCCACATAAAAGTTAGACACCACAGCAAGCGCCTGCAACCCAGGCACCAGTTGGCAGTTGAGACGGTGAATCAGGGCAGCTCACTGGCAGGCCAGACTAGCTAAACCAGCATGCTCCGTGTTCACAGAGAGAACCTGTCTTTTATAAAAGGTGAAAAGCAAGAGGAAGGCATCTGATGTCGATGGTGTCCATGGGTTTACACGCGGGCGAGCATACTCATACACATGCATGCACACGTTGTGTGCACCACATACATACACACACCACATTTTTTTTTTTTAATAAAGGAAAAAGAAATGGGGTTGGCTTTCCCAGGCTTCTAGTGTGAGTTGCCGAAGTCTGTGTGTAGTCCATTGTTTATCGGCTCTTTGCTGCGTTACGTCTATGATGTTCGCTTGTGTGCTGTGTGTTATCTCCACCCATTCAGTCCCTGTTTTACCAGTTACATGAATATTCCTCGGTTCAGCCACTTACTTAACAGGACTGCGGGGGTATTTCCTGTCTGGGACACGGTGAACAGTGTAGCCCTGTCTTTTAGTAAACCTTCGCCTGACCCAAGGCAACGGTTGTTCTGCCATGCGGTTTGTGTTTGTGTAAGCTTAGTGTATCCTGCCGGCCTTACACAGTGGACACCCGGGTAGACCCCCAACAGCTCTACAGGTGCCTGGCAGACTCCATTTCTCCCAGTGTGGCCCTGCTGGGACACACACTGCACCAGCACATTGTGACTGTGATTTGCATTTCCTGACGTCTACTACCTGAAATCTACCCTGGAGCCTTGTTCCATCTAAACATGACAGTTAAACTGAACCATCTGTCCACCTTGGGTCTTCATTTCACAAACACCATGGCTTCCCCCGAATACACGACTGCCCAGACTGCTTCCACAGCCTCTAACTGACTTTCTGTAACCCAAGGAAGAAGAAGAAAAATGCCTCTGTGGACCCCGTCAGGACCGGCCGGGACCGAGTGCCCACTTACCTGTACCGCATGGATTTCCAGAAGATGGGTAAATGCATCATTATAAACAACAAGAACTTCGAAAAAGCAACAGGTGGGTGAGGGGCCGGGCTAAGCCCTCCTAACCCTCCCACTTTCTTCGCATTTTACCAGACATTCATCAGAGGGCGGCAGTGCCAGGGGCTCTCCCGTGTTCAGGAGAGAGGGGTCCAGAGAATTTTCTGTCTGAGGTCCTGCCGTGTACTGTAGGAGCCTGCCTTAGTTACTTTCCTGTTGCTGGGATAAAATGGCCTTTTTCCTTGGGTGACTGTAGACTGTGTGACATTGGCAGCCATCCTAAGACCATGAGGAGGAAGCTCACCTTGAGTGAGGCTGGGTCCTTTGGACTTTGCCTCTGGTCTTACGTGTGTGGTTAAGCTGAAAGGCTGAGTGGTGTTGCTTCCGCTTCAGGGATTGTTGCTGGAGCCCACAAGGCACCTCATCTGACTGGAGCCTATTCACCCCCACTCCTCGCCTTACCCCCACAGGTATGGGCGTCCGGAATGGGACGGACAAAGACGCAGGGGCCCTCTTCAAGTGCTTCCAAAACCTGGGTTTTGAAGTAACCGTCCACAATGACTGCTCTTGTGCAAAGATGCAAGATCTGCTTAGAAAAGGTGAGTGTGAGCTGTGCCTGTGAGTGTGAGCTGTGTTTGTCTGTCCCACCCCAGGCACCTAGAAGAACAGAGTCTAGGCTCTAGAATGTTGGCCATAGACAGACTACATTGTGTAATTGTGTGGATGGACTTTGGACAGGGTGAGAGAGAGACTGGAGGGTAAATTAGGGACCAGAAGAGACTTCAAGAGCTATGCCCACCTCCCAGAGAGATGTGTTTACTGTATACCGGGCCTGTCCAACCTTTGAACATAGTGACATTTCATTAATATCTACAAAGCTCATGTGCATGAACCATGCAGAGTTACAAAGTCAGTTACAAAGAATTAGGTAAGTTTCCCACTTTGTATTGAGCCTGAGTCCATAGCTGTCCTGGGGTAAAGGCTGCCCACAGCTGTGAGTTGGATGTGCCTTAAAGGATGTCACTGGGATACTCTCACACCTGGGACATGTGCTTGAAAGTAGAATCCTACCTGCTCGCTAGACAGGGACCTACAGACATCAGGAGATCAACTTTCTTTAACTACAGATCTGAAAGAGGAAGATTTTATGTGCTTTTCTTCCTTTTAATTGACTTCTTGGGGCCCAAGAAGTGACTCACTGATTAGGAGTGCACACTGCTCTTGCAGAGGCCTGAGTTCGCTCCTCAGCACCCATGTTGGATGGCTCATAGCCACCCATAACTCCAGCTTCAGAGGATCAGATGCCCTCTTCTGGCTTCTGTGGGCACCTGAACACACACACACACACACACACACACACACAGAGAGAGAGAGAGAGAGAGAGAGAGAGAGAGAGAGAGAGAGAGAGAGAGAGAGTTAAATATTAATATAAATCACATAAAGTGCCTGTATGAGTGCCAGCACCCAGAAGGTACGCCTGAAATGGCTGTTTATGCTATCAGCTGGTAGGTTGGTCAGTGTCACAGGCATAAACAAGCTGGTCAGGCCAGTTAGCTTTGTTCTCCACAGTTCCTCTCAATCCCTGTACTGACAGCTGTCTGATACTCTTTCCTGTTAACTCTCTAGTTTACATCCTGGGTGATGGGTTTCACATCTGTACGTCATTGTGCTTGATCTCCTGACCCCCACTCTGCTCCTCAGTCCCCTGCCCCTCTCTGCTGCCTTCACTCCTGCTTTTGTATCAGATGGATCCCATACCCTCTCAAGTTCTGTAACCGATGTGCACACACTTACACGCATACACACATACAGGCTTGTATACTTCTAAAACTAGCATCCACACACAAGAGGAAACGTGGGTCTTTGTGTTTGAACTAGCTAGTTTCCCTTAACACATGATTTCCTGTTCTGTCGGTTTCCCTGGTGATGTCATGATTTCAGTTTTCTTTATGGCTGCGCAAAGCTCCATTGTGTGTATGGACACGCTTCCTATATCTATTTTCTGTTGATGGCACGTTCTGCCCCCTGGCTACTGTGACTCGTACAACCATAAACATGGATGTGCATGTGTGCCCATGGCATGCAAATCCAGGGTCCTTCCCTTGTGTATCCAGTTTCCTGTTGTGATAAGTTACATGTAATTCAAAGCTACTGTCTCAATCATTTTTAAAGAGAAGAATTCAGGGGAGTTGAACACACTCACCTTGTTAGAATTCTTTTCATCTTCCATAACCAAAGCAACCCTATGTGCATGCGTGTGCATGCGTGTGTGTGTACGTGTGTGTGCACGCATGTGTGCACGTGTGTGTGCATGCGTGTGTGTCTGTGCATGCATGTACGTGTGTGTGTGTGCGTGCACGTGTGTGCACGTGCGTGTGCTTATTCCTCGTGGCCTAACATTTTCTTTTCTACAACAAATGCTTGCATGATGCTTCTATGTATCTCACTTAAAAAACAGTAACTGTCGCTGGACATGACAGAGCACAGCTTTAATCCCAGAACTCAGGAAGTAAAGGCAGGCTGAGTTCGAGACCAGCCTGACCTTGTTAGCAAGTTCTGTGCATATTTATACATATTTAACAGTTGCTGCAACCACCTCTTTATAGAGAGAGAAGAAAATGGAGGTTAGCCAACGTCTCTCTCTGCTGTCATGGCTATGTTCCTCTGTTCCCCAGTGTCCTCTCGTGGCTGTTGTGGTGCCTGGGTTCCATCTGAGAAAAATTCTAGAATTCTCTACCACCGGTCCACAGTCTCTGCTGAGAGGTGGCCCAGCCCAGTGCTTTGAAAGGGCCCCATACTGTGCTTTTCCCTGGCCCCAAAGGATCATGTTTCTGGAACTCATCCCTGGACACTCAGTGTAGACTGCTTCCTTACAGCCTCTGAGGAGGACCACAGCAACTCAGCCTGCTTCGCCTGCGTCCTGCTAAGCCACGGAGAAGAGGATCTGATTTATGGGAAGGATGGCGTGACACCCATAAAGGATCTGACAGCTCATTTTAGGGGAGACAGATGCAAAACCCTGTTAGAGAAACCCAAACTCTTCTTCATTCAGGTGCTTTTGAGGGCCAGTGGGTTTCATGTGGGAAAAACTAACAGGGCAGGGGTGGTGTTATCTGTATAAATCAACATGCCATTTCCCTGGGGTACTCACACTGGGGCTGGGGCTTCCTGCCCAGAAATGGTTGGCACGGGCACTTGCTGTATTTCTGTAAGGCTTCGCTTTGTAATTTGACTCAGTCCGGGTGCTTATCTTCTGATCGGCTGGCTGCTGAGCTCCCTGTGTGCCAGGCAGGGCTCCTGGGCACAGCAGAGAACAGCACAAGCAGGTTCTGTCCCAGTCCGTTCGATCTCTACTTTGATATGCTTTAGGCGTGCCGAGGGACGGAGCTCGATGACGGAATCCAGGCTGACTCGGGGCCCATCAACGACACTGACGCTAATCCCCGCTACAAGATCCCAGTGGAAGCTGACTTCCTCTTTGCTTACTCCACGGTTCCAGGTACCCTGTCCACTGTCTGTTGACCTTACCAATCCACGCTCCTCCGTCCACATGGAGGTGTGAGGGCTGTATCTGTCTCTTGTTGCTACAGTCATTAATTAATAGTTTTTCGCATCCCTAACATAAACCGTCTCGAGATTTGAAACTGCGTGTCAGTATCCCGCTCAGAAGTTTGGATTCTGGAGCATTTCAGATATCATGTTTCTTTGCTAGAAATGCCCGGCCAAGGGGACCTGGGCTCGGTGGGTAAACTACTTGCAGTTCAAGCATGAGGACCCAAGATTGAGTCCCCAGCATCTATGTAAGAGCCAAGCATAGCTCTGTGTACCTGTAACCTCAGCACTAGATATTTAGATAAAGGAGAGACCTGGAGGCCCACTGGCCTGCCACTCTAGCTGGGTTGGGAAGCTCCAAATTCTGACAGACTCTGTCTCAAAAACGTTAGTGAAGATCAATTCAGGAAGACGCCCAACATGGACACGGATCCTTGCACCCAGTTGTGCACAAGCACATACACACGCATGCACACACATACAACACACGGAATGAAAGAAAACCACTGTTCAAGCAGTAAAACCTATGCATTCGTTGTGAATTCTGAGGTACTTGTACTCATGAACAAGCATTGGGGAGAACGGATACCCACTCCATCCTACAGACAGTGACACGTGTCACATAAACATCATCTCGGTGGTCTAGAGGCCAGAATCCCAGAGGAAAAGCAGGGTGACCTCTCTGCTAGAAGCACATGGGGAAATCTGTTTCCTCTTTGTCCTAGCAAGTTAGATCTCCTAGATCCCTTGGCTTGTGGCCCTTCCCCATTGAAAGCCCTTCCTCGCTCTCCATCTCTTCCCTGTCAGCCCCACAGACACGGTTCTCCCCCATCCCTCTTCCCTCCCTGCGGCTGGGTCTACCTGGCAATCCAGAACCATTTCCTCATCAGGAGTCTATTGTTTTAATGGCATCTGAAAACTCCTTTTTGTGGAGGAGGGTAATGTGGTCACAGATTCCAGAGTTAGATGTGTCCATCTCCGGGGACCACTATTAACTCATTCCTCTCCCTGAGAAAAAGGAACTCCCCCCCCTTTGTTTTACTAAGATTATTAATAATGGCAAGGCTTTCACAATAAGCAATAATTATGTATATAACTATAAAAATTATGTCATTTTAGGTAGTTTTAAATTTTCTTGCCATCATCCTTATAATAATTCTGTAGGTGATGGAGAAAACCATTGTTGCTTTTGCAGTTGAAAAATCAATTGAACTTGAGTAAGCTTCAGAAAAGTGTTGAGGGTCAGGTTTCAATGCCCAGACTCTGCATTCCATCACAGACCAGGATCCTTTAGGCTGGGACCTGGCAGGTACCACACAATGCTAAGAAAGAGTGTCGTTTCTTGTTATTTACCTAGCCCTGGGTTTTCCCAAGTCTGTTCAGTACAAGCCTTTCCTTTGTTAGACATAGACCACTCATTGAGTGAGAATTCCCCCGGCTGTAGGACTTTTGGAAAGGGTTGGTATAGGCAGAGGTATTAGTTCCAGTAAATGAGTCAGTGCATCTGGGGGAAAAACAAAACAAAACAAAACAAAACCAGCTCTGGCAGGCTCTACAGATGGGTTCTGTGTGCTAAAGTCACACTTGTAAGCACTGTAAAGGGTAGAAAGTACGTTGATCTTCTGCTCGTGGGAGCTTGGCAGTGCAAAAATTGGCAGACATCAGTGTGAGTAAACCCAGTATGGAGCTGTCGCTGCTCAGAGAAGGGCTGGAGGAACTCGGGGAGGAAGGCAAGCAAACTCCTCTACGGGACCAATAAGAAAGCTTTCTTCAAAAGTTACTGCCATGACTGACGCTGAATTCAGCCATCAGCCTGGACTAGGTCTAATGCCCAGTGCATTTGCTGGACCAGACCGAGTAGATCACAGATGCGTCGGTTGTTTTGGGTCAGCAGACATCCGTTTCTCGGCCAACTGGTCTCAGAAGAGGACTCCTTCCTGCTTCATAAATGGCTGCCTTCTTCCTCTGTCCTCACATGGCAGAGAAAACACAGGAAAAGAAAACAGAGGAAGAGTTCTGACATATCTTCTCATAAAGACACTAATCCTACTACGTCAGGGACCCACCCCTCTGGCCTCACTAACTTAACTCCATGAAGGCGGTCATACTGGAGACTGGGACTTCAACATGTAAACGTGAGGATGGGGGTGGGGCACAGTTCAGTCTACAGCTCCACACTCGACAGCCTCGGCAGCACACAAAGGAGCCTCTTATCGCACGTGGACTGTGCGCGCTGCCAAGCAGCCTGAAGTGTGCCCTGATAAAGAAAGGACGAGGAAAATGTTTCCGGGTGAGGAGTCACAGGATGGCTCTCTTCAGTGTTCAGATGGTTAGGTTACCTCGGGGACCCCTAGAGGGGAGATGGTAGTGCTTGTGTCTGCATGCACATCCATACGTATCCATGTGCACAACCAACCAGGCCACGGGGCTGAATGACACACCCTGCCTGCAGACAAGCGCATCGTTGTGTGACTGACTACCCACAAGAATTCTAAGGACACCATAGCCTACTATGTGCCACTGCTGGCTGAACTCTTGTGACATAACTAGGTGGTAAGGATGCTGGCGACGCTGGCCCAGTTCTCATCCTCCTGGGTCTGGACCTCTCGGCAGAATGAAGCAGCTGTGCAGATTATCATGTGACGTGAATTCAGCTTTGTGTTGGTTCTTGTTGCTGCTGAGCCGACCAAGAGCCTTGCACTCTCCTCTCTCCCTGGGTACAGTGACCCAAGGTCTTCAGCTTTGCTGCTTAGACCAAGACATCAGACAGCACAGTGGCCACCTTTAAGAGTCACAAACAAAGGCTATCCTTTCACCAAGATGTCTGTCACAAGACAATGAGTGAAACTCCACATGGCATTGCTGTGACATGTAGGTCTCCTTCAACATGGTGGCCTGGTGAGGCTGAACATGGACTGTCTGTCTCTCTAGGCTCATGTCCTCTGGCCTCTGGCCTTTAAGGGTAAAGCATGTGGTCATGTAGATGTGTGTCCTCTGCCAGCCATGTGGAAATGCTCCAGGGAGCTCCATCTTCCTGTTTTCTGCCTGGCTTTCTCAATCACAAGCAACAATTTTAGATTCCCTCAGAATCAAAGAAGTCAGAAGTCACAGGAGGAGGGAGACACTCTGCATTGTTACGAATAGAGCTAGCTGCTGTTGTGAATCCCTAGGCTCCCTGGGACCTGCTCCTCCTCTGAGTCAGCCATCCCTTCCTCAGCACCTGGGTCAGCTGAGGTGTCCCCACCCTTGTAAGACATTCGGGTCAGCTGACCCAGGAAAACTCACAAATCGGATTTCTTTACCAGACACCTTGTGTGGTGCCAGAGAAGCACACCTCCTGTCTAACAGTGCCTGCATCCTAGATCAGGAGCCTCTCCTGCCCTTGCATCTCTTCAGCAGGCCCCACCCCTCATTCTGTGGCTCCTAAACACACCTGGAAAATCTCTTCAGGTTTTCTGACTCTGTTCCCTGGGCCTGGGCTAGAAAGTAGTGCTCCCTCCAGAGTGGTGGTGAGGTGCTGCCTCCAGAGTGGTGGTGAGTGCTCCCTCCAGAGTGGTGGTTGGTGCTCCCTCCAGAGTGGTGGTGAGTGCTCCCTCCAGAGTGGTGGTGAGGTGCTCCCTCCAGAGTGGTGGTTGGTGCTCCCTCCAGAGTGGTGGGGAGTGCTGCCAAGCTGCAAGGTGTGCTCCCCTCCCTAGGGGACTCTCCATGTAACCCACTCTCTGCTAGGTATCTCAGGTATCCCACATGCAGATGCACTGGTCTTTAGTGACATCATCTGAAACACCCAAAGCATTCTGAGCATCTTCATAGAGCGCTTCACACCTGAGATGTTTGCTTCTTCTCATTGGTACTGTGACACAGACGAGAGGGAGATGATCTCCAGACACCCATGCTATACAGTGCTGGAGGTTCATTCTTCCCAGCATAGCTCTTGGTGTTGGCTAATGGATCTCTCTCTCTCTCTCTCTCTCTCTCTCTCTCTCTCTCTCTCTCTCTCTCCCTCCCTCCCTCTCTCCTTCTACCTTCTCTCCCCTCCTCTCTCCCTCCCTCCCTCTCTCCCTTCTTCTCTCCCCCTCCCCCTTCTCCCCCTCCTCCTTTCCCCCTCTCTGGCCGAAGGTTATTACTCGTGGAGGAACCCAGGGAAAGGCTCCTGGTTTGTGCAGGCCCTCTGCTCCATCCTGAATGAGCATGGCAAGGACCTAGAGATCATGCAGATCCTGACCAGGGTGAACGACAGGGTGGCCAGGCACTTCGAGTCCCAGTCTGATGATCCGCGCTTCAACGAGAAGAAGCAGATTCCGTGTATGGTGTCCATGCTCACCAAAGAGCTGTACTTCAGCCGCTGAGAACCTGCCGCCGTTCGTTGATGAATCCAGTTTTTATTTTATTTTTGTTTCAATGCTCTCAAAATATCCAGAAATGTTAAGGGGATTTAATTTCAGGAAAGTCTATTGATTCGGCAGGGTGGAAGTTCTCTGGTGATGTCAGATAGTCTGGGTTTCCAGATTTTTTTTTGTTTGTTTAATAACTGTTCATCTGATGACTTCATGCTCTTCCTCTGAGGTTGATTTCCTGTTTCTGTTTCTTTTTTTCTTTGTGGTCTCCTTGAGTGCATGCTGTGAGCATGACCTCTGGAGAAGACATCGGCAATGACGTGGATGGGAAGTCAGAGTCTCAGTTGAACTTGGCAAAGAAGATCCTAGCTCTTGATGAAAGAGTACAGCTGCGACACCTGTCGGCCTCCGTTGGCAAAGGTGGCTGCTGAGTGTTTGAACGGTTGTTTTCCGTGGCTTAGAACAGATTCTTAAGCTGAGAGAAGAAGACAGTTAATATTCTAGTACATAGGACCCAACCTAGAAAACAAGCCATTCTAGGAATATCGGTGCAGAATGGTCGATACAGGGAATTCACTTACTCGGGTAATTAAGAGACAGCCAAGCCCGTTACCTCACATGCTTCTGTGCGGGGACTTTGGTTCCCTTGTCATCAGTAAGAACAGTGGCAGAGCAGCCTTCTAGAGGCTAGAACCATGGAGGGCTATGGTGATTGGAGCCAGGCTCAGGACAAGCTACTGCCTGAGATGGAAACCAAGACAGAACTGAGTCAGACACCAAGACACACCCAGGCCTCCCCAGGTCTGTGCCCATATCCAGCAGTGCCTTACAATTCCAAGGTACCTGAAAGCCAGCTAGTGAGGGCCTAGGGACCAAGCTACCCTGTGCTACGGAGCAGAGGAAGGCATAGCAAGGCAAGGGTAATGGTGGGGATAAACTTGGCTCAAAATGTGAATTAAATAACCATGTCCTCTGGGGTGCTACAATGTATTCATTCACTATTCACTGATTTGTCAGATCATCCACACAGGTGCTGAAGAGTAACCAATTTCACTTTGTGTGCAAGATAATGTTTTTGTACTTCAAATACAGCTGGAATTCTTCCAACTATTCCAAGATTTTTTTTTGAATAATCTTTGGTTACCTCTGGTTCTACAAATGACAATTTAGGCAAAGATCTTAGCAGTTTCTTTTCAAGGTATCATTTTCTTTGGAATTCGTTATACATTCCTATTTTTTCCGCCTAATAAATGGTTGACAGATGTTCCTATTTATTGATTAAAATGTGTTTCAGAAACTCCTGACTGGTCCAGTCTGATCTCTTCTTGAGGTTATTCAGGACGGTTAGACATTAGAGAAGACCATACAGATCACAAGCAATTGTATTCTGAAGCTAGAACACAATAAGTACATGATCACTTGGAATTCAAAGCATTTTGTAAGAAGGGTCGCTCAACTTGTAAAGCGGTTTGGAATAGACAACCTCCTGTTAATTTGAGAGAGAGAAAAAAATAGTGTTTTAAAAGTTGTCTCTCACAAAGAAAATCATTTAAGATCTGTTTGTTGGACTTGACTTGGTCCTTGAGATCAAAAATACACCAGGTGATCGGAGACCATATCTCCAGCCCTCTGGTACCCTCCAGCTTCCAGAGTCCACAGACTGTGGCAAGCAAAGGGGGCAGCTAGCCTTTAAAGGTCTCCAGCATAGAAATAAAGACACGGTGGCCTTGCGGGGAGAGTCCTGTGGGCCTAGCTATTTGCTTTGTAATTTTTGCCAAAGGGGACAGCAATGATCCCAGGTGTTAGATTTTGTTGGTATATTTATTTTAATGAACCTAAACCCAATTTATACAAAGTATTAAAATACAATGTCATTTCTAAAATGAAAGTATACATCTACAGTTGTATTCATAAGTATGCCAAATTAAAAGCTATATAACACCAAGAAAGAAACCAGGGTTCTCACATGGAGACACTTCTGAATTCCCGTGTTCCACTAAGCGACACAAGCACCAAGCTTGCTTCTCTTGTATGCTGAAATTCTGTATCTGTATTCTCTGCATCTGATTGGCTCTGGATCCTATTTTGTTCTCTGTGTGACATTCTTCATATGCATATAAGGGGCATTTAACTGGCTACTGCTTTGAGCTTGCCCATCCTTCTTCAAGTCCATGGTTAACACAGACTCCTCCCTTATATTGTAGGCATAAATGTCACAGCTAGGGTGAATTTAGTTTTCCATGTGCTGTGGTTTAAATGAAAAAATGGCCCGAGGGATTCATGTGTTTAAACACTTGGTTTCCAGTTGGTGCTGTTTGGGGGGAGGTTGTGAAACCCATAGGAGACAGCAATTTGCTGTTAAGGAAGTATATCACAGGGATCCAGCTTTGGGGGTTTATACCATCGCCCACTTCCTGTTCTTGTTCCCCCCACTCTCTCTGTCTCTGTGTCTCTGTCTCTCTCTGTCTCTCTCTCTCTCCCCTTGCCCCCTGAGGTCTCTCTGCTTCTAGCTCCTATTGTTATGCCTTCCCTGCCATGGTGGGATCCATCCCTCCCTTTGGATCATGGTATGTTGTCACAGCAACAGAAAAAGCAACCACTGCCCGTATAGGTTACAAACAGTGGGTATCACAAATTGAGCACCTAGTATGCAAAAGTGTTCTCAAATGGGTTCAGAAAGTGTCAGATTTGAGATATTTTGAGTTAAGAATGCCCAGCCAATAAAAAAATCTATCCAAATAATCCCAAACTAAAATTTTGAAATCTGAAACACTTGGGGTTCCAAGCACTTAGCCAGGGATACACAACCTGCGGTCTATTTTCCTTAGACCCTGCTGGGAAGTCATCGTCATTCTTGGGTACTCACAGGGACAGTGTGCCTGTCAAGATCAGGAATCTTATCCCACAGGGCACTCATGCTCATTCATATCTCTGTGGTTACGCTTTGCTTATTTATCTATTCATCTATTTATTATTCGTGTGGGAGTTGTGCACATGCCACGTGGTGCATGTGACAGTCAGAGGACAGCTCTGTAGTCAGTTCTCTCCGTCTGCCTTTACTTGAGTTCCAAGGATCAAACTCTGGTTGCCGGGCTTCCAGCAAGCATCCTTGTCTGCTGGTCCTTACCCTTTTATATTCTGACCTGCAGATGCAAGCTGCTGTGAGGTGGTAGAACCCGGTCCTGGGGGTTATTCCTTCCCAGTTCTCATTGGTAGGGAGAACCCAAGCTTGCCTTGCAGGAGTCCCGAGCACTGTCTCCATCACATGAGGAGGGCGTTCTGAGGAAAGGTGCTGCTCCAGTAACGCATTTGTTATGCATCACACGAGGGAGGGAGGCGATGTTCCATGTGGTGTCCGTGGGCATCATGCACGCAGATCTGGATCTCTGCCTGTTCCCCTTCCTCGGGGTGCCACCAGCTATTTCAGGGGTTGGCTATTTATACATTCACAGATTGCCCTCGACTTTAATCCTGAGCACATTTCTGTAAACCATCATAAGCTCGTTATGTTTATGAATTGCTTAAAACAGATTTCAGGATAAAGTGGTGGGATTTGTTGTACATGTGTCATTTCAAACCTTGGGCAGATAAAGTCCTCTGTGAGAAAGGACACAGTGTCTTCCTGGAAGGTCATGGGCTCTCACTGACCTCTGCCCTGGTTTTGTAATTCATCACCTGCCATATTAGATTGCAGGCTCTCCGATGACCAAGGGTTGCCTATTGGTGTCCTGGGTTCACACCCGTCCCTCCAACTTTCCGTCTTTAGGACTTTTCCCAAAAAGCATTGGGCTCATGAGCAGCTGCGGAGGTCCTCAGTTTCCAGCATCAGTCCATCTTACTTAGCACGGCTGTAAGTATCCACAGGGGAACTAGTTCCTGTTCCCAGGATACCAAGATCTGTGGATGTTTTCATTTCATCAAACGTATCCCCACAAAACTGCATGTTCTGTATACTCTCATTTTTCTGTATTCATATATGGTGTACATGCATGCATGTCTATTTGTGTGCACCTGTTTGTGTATGTAGGTTACCCATGTGTGGTCAAGTGCACATGCAGCCCGAGAATGGTATCAAAACCTTCCTATCAGAAAGGCAGGGTTTCTCAGCTGAACCTGGAGCTCACAGGGTCATCTCATGGACGAGCTAGCCAGCCTTCCAGGCAGTAGAGTCACAGACAGGCCATCATCCCCAACCAGAATTTACTTGGGTGCTGTGCATCTGAAGTCTGGATATGCCTGTGGACCACACGCTATACCTGCTGACCCAACTCTCCATTCCTTTCTGTGTGTTTTACATCATCTCTAGATTACTCATACCATCTAACACAACACGAATGCTCTGTAAATGTCATAGTGCTGTGTTGTTTAGGGAGATGATGTGAAAAACCATCTGTTCAGGTTTGGTACAGATGCAGGGTTTTACCACATATGTTTAATCTTTGGTTCGTTGGCTCTGCAGATGCAGACATGGCAAGGGCTGAAATGAGCCAGGAAGGCAGAACCCCAGCATTTCATGATTCTTCCCAGGTCACCCCAGGCTTCCGCAACAAGTCTGCTTTTAAATGCCTGTGCGCCTCGGTTTCATGGATTTATGCAGTTGGTTTTCTCTGCACTGAACTCAGTCCTGCCGTCAGGGAACGCGTGCCTCCTGTGGTGCTGATCCTCATTGTCAGCCTAACTGGATTTGGAGTTATCTCACTGGCTTGAAGGACTCCAGGACAGACTTGAGGAAACAGAGGAGACGCTGGCTGAGTAACAGTGCTCACCCCTGTTGGCTGACTCCTGAGGTAATGTAAGGAGCCTGCCGTGACCCTCCAATTGTGAGCGACAATAAATCTTGTCTCATTTCCTGTTGCTGTGATAAAAATACCCCTACTGAAGCAACCTAAAGAAGAAAGGTTCATGTGGCTCCTGATTTCAGGACAGAGAACGTCATTGTGTGGAAGTCAAGGCTACAGGAACGTGAAACAACTGGTCGGTCATATTATGTCCACAGTCGAGAGCAGAAAGCGGTGAATTAGTGCATACTGGTTCTCAGGTGTTTTGATTCCTTTCCTCCACTCTTACACAGTCCAGAATATCCCTTTTCTAGGATTCCACCCACCTCAATTAACGTGAAGATAACTCCTCCACAGGCATATCCATGAGCCAGTTTCATCATGATAACCCCACATGGAGATTTCCTGTCCCAGGGACTCTACGTTGTGTCAAGTTGACAATCAAAACCAACCCTCATACTTCCTTAAATTGCTTGCCAGATGTGTAGCCAGAGCAACTAGAAAAGCCACTAATAAACCTCCCAAAAGCCCCACCTCCAAATACAACTAGCATATGAACTTGGAGATTAGGCGGTATCTGAGATTTTTAAGGTCACAAGCCATAGTTCTGCCCCCACACCCTCTATGGCCCGTGGGCCATAAGCTTCAGTCTCCTATCCCCATCTCCATTCTGAATAGGCATTCATTGAGCGTTATGATCAGATCATTTGTATGCTCTCAGAGTATCTGCAGATGTGATCTGCAGGCTTTGAGATGTCTAAGTAGAAGAGTGGTGTTGTATTGTATTGCATGTTCTCACTGGTGGAAAGAACTGTTCTGCATTGACTCCTGGGAGCTTGTTGCTCCATTCCCACCTCCCTTCCTGCCCTTGCAGCCTCCCAGAGAGTGATTCTCTCTCCTCACTGCTGCACCCTCAGGCCATAGAGTGCTTTCTTGATAGACCTCAGGGATTGCTTAGGGTCAGATGTTAAGTCGTTCTTTTGGATTCATAAGTCATGAATACAAACACACTAAGGAAATATTTGAAAAATTCCAGCCAACATCTTACCACTGATGTGGACAGGGAAACTCCATTAGCTTGCAGGTCCATGCATCACAGTATGTGATCAACCAACATCTGAAAATACATGGTTCAATGCAATGGGCTGCCTTTGGTGTTACAACTTTAAGTTTATCTGGATTTGTAAATATTTACACCAACACAGCTTTCAGCAAATTTGTTTCCAGCTTTAAAGCCAAGTGATACCAATGGCATGTAAATTTAGGGCTGTAGCGCCAGATACACAAGACCAGGGACTTCCTTTTTTTTTTTTTTTTTTTTTTTTTTTTCCCTCTAGACAGGATTACTCTGTGTAGCCCTGGCTGTCCTGGAACTCACTCTGTAGACCAGGCTGGCCTCGAATTCAGAAATCTGCCTGCCTCTGCCTCCCAAGTGCTGGGATTCAAGGCGTGCGCCACCACTGCCCGGTGACCAGGGACTTCTTGAGCTGCAATGGTCTGACCTGAGCAAATAGTTATGGGGGTTGTGAAGGGGTTGGAGAAGGAAGTATTAATGACAGGGTGGGTCTGGTCTAACTCTAGTTTTAGCTTCAGTTGTGTAAAATGAATATCAGTCAGCAAAGCATTTATTTATTTATTTATTTATTTTTAGCAAGGAAGCATTGGAATGCTTACAAATTGGACTCTAGGGCTGGAATGATGACTCAGCAGTTAAGAACTCTGTCTGCTCTTTCAGAGGTCCTGAGTTCAATTCCCAGCAACCACACGGTGGCTCACAACCATCTGTAATGGGATCCAATGCCCTCTTCTGGTGTGTCTGAAGACAGCTACAGTGTACTCATATAAATTAAACAAACAAACAAACAAATAAAAGTTGGACTCTGAGTTGGACCCATGATCTGATTCCAGCTGTCCCGTTTGACCACATGTTGCCCATGTGATCCTTGTGTCTCATCATCTACGTAAGAGGTGATTTGAAGAGGAAAGGAAATTATGTAAAAGTGGGAGATTTAGTGAGACGCCTGCACAAAGATCATCAGTGAGCAGTAGACATCCAAGACAGTGATGCTAAGGGCTGAGGGGGATGTTACTGGTGGTAGTAACTGTCCACGTGCTGCTGCTGCCCCCAGACCTCTCATCTGATCATGTCTTCTAATCTGTGTTGCCAAACTGAAGTCTTCCCGCAGTGCAGAGACTGACTGAAGGGGTCAATGCCTAATGAACACAGCTCATTGTCCAATGTCATGTTATGTTGGGTGCTTTCAAATGCGACTGAGATGAGGCTCCCCCCAGAAGCAAGGAGCAAGTCACCCCAGTAAGGTAGTTGGGAGAGCTGTATGTATCCAACTCTTAAGTACAAATGGGAGCTACCCCTCTGCCTGCAGACTCGGGGATAGGTTGCCGAAAGAAATACTTTCCATTCTAGCCTCTAGCAAAACGGAAGGAACAGGAAGGGAAAGGAGGTTGGAGCTGGCAAATAGGAGATTCCTGCTCTACTGATTCCAGAGCTTTGGGGTGTCTGAACACCCTCAGTGGGCTGGCTTATGCAGCAGTTTCTTAGTCTGGGCCACTCCCACTACAGTTCAGGTCTGGGCTGAACTGGCGTTTCTGCTTCCACCCTCTGAGGACAGCAGACTTCCTATAGATACTAAAGGGAATTTGGTGGTGTGTTGGCTGTTTTCAGACCTAGCATTTGTCTGTTGGGTTGTGGTGTGGATATGAGATGGCCCACAGGCTCTTGTACATGAAGACCTGGTCTCTAGCTAGTGGTGCTGGTTCCAAAGGAACCTTTGGGACATGAAGTCAAGCTAGCAGCAGAGGGATGGTTACTATGAGGTGCTGGCTTCAGCTGCATGCTTCCTCAGCTGCCAGGGTGGCAGGTCCTGCTGTATGTGCCTGCTGCTGTGAACTCAGCTCTGCCTTTTCTGTCACATGGGCTAAGGCAGCAAGCCAGACCAACCTCTCATGTCTTCCGTTGTTTCTCAGCTATGATGGGAAAGTATCTAGCAGTTTCCTCTCCCCAGACTGACTGGCAAAGGACTCAGGGGGTTAACACACTCAGGGCTGGGATACCCTTGCCCAGGAATTTTGAGAGTCTACCTAGGAATTTTTAGCTCAAGGCAATTTACTGAGGAGAGCTTAAGGCAGACATGAACCACCAACCTTCAGCAGATTAGCCCAGATGTACTGCCTCTCCAGGAGTAAATCCCTTTGGCAGTTTCTGCTAGACAAGAGGGGGCCATTAATCTCCAGGATGCATCCTGATGTTTAACATTATGTGCATGAGGCAGGAAGGTGTGTGCACTTGAATGCAGGTCCTGAGGAGGCCAGAAGAGGGTGTCAGATCCCCTGGAGCTGGAGTTACAGTTAGAAGCCACCAACATGGGTTCAGGGAACCAAACTCTTATACAAGAACAGCACGCGTTATTAATCACTGAGCTGTCTCTCCATCCCCACTACTAATGTTTTTAAAGAAATCTCTTCTTCCTGAAATGGCTTTCACAGTTAGCTAGGTTAGTGTTAAGTAGAGAAGGAAACAATCCATTCTCAAGTATTTTTTCTGAGGGTTTAGAACCTGTTCTTAGACACTTGGGAAGACCCTCTCAGCTCCTGCAGGTTACCCCGCTCCTTGGCTGCATTAAGTACGGGCAGTTTTTAAATACCAAGATGAAAGATGAATTCTTTTGCTTTTGGGTCGCTAGTTATGATTTTGCTTGATGTGAAGACACCAGCTTTCTCCTTGAGCATGCATGAATTATACAAATATTTGCAGACCAAAGCACAAAGAGTAGCTTGTCCCCCAAAAAATGTGAAAGAGGACACAGAGCACAGCTTCTTGCTACACAGTGATGGCCTGTTAACTGGAATCAACTATACATTATTTTCCCCTCAGTTTCAGCAAAAGTGTTTAAAGAACACTGTGCCTGGGTTAATTTGGAGTTTAGCATGCTGGCAGTGACGGCAATGCCTTTCTTCAAAAGCTTTGTGGTGACACTCTTTCTTTGTCATAGTTAAAAATAAGGTTTCCAAGGATATGTGTACATCTTAAGGATTGCTATATTGAAAACCCTTCTAATCTTCCATGCCGCCCACGTGTAATGGAGAAAAGGTCTATTCAGTGGTTGTTCCAGAGCCTGGGAGCTTCAGAAAGCCAAGAGAAGCAAGGCATAAAACTGGACCAGTAAAGTCATGTGGCTATGTCAACATCTGGTTCTAGTGAACAAGGTAAGAAAGGCCATGGTGTCAGACAACCCCTGCTTCAAGTCCTAACTCCACTGCTCCCATGTCAGATAGCCCTGAGGACTTGTAATTACCCCAAACTTGTTTCTCCATCTTAGAGTAGAAATTATTCTGTGTACGACCTCTTTCCACGGATCTTGTGAAGAGTACATGATATAAGGAGATGAAGCACACAGCACACTGCATAGAACCAGAAGGCATTCAATAAGTGTGTTTTATGCCAGACGTTATGACAATGCATGACACAGAAAGGATGTTGGGGAAGGGGGGGGGGTGGGAGAACAGGGCGTAGATGGATTTTGACAGTGAAGGCCCTTTGTAAGGATAATGATTGTCCGTGCAGGAAGAGAAGCTACGGAGACAGCAGAGGGCATTCGCCACTTACCTGAGCTGTGGAAGAGTCTCCTGTAGAACTTCCAGGTAAAGTGCAAGCCGCCTAGAGAGAAAGAATCAACATGGGGTCACTTTTGTCAAAGTCAGATTGGAGTCGCACCAAAACAACAACAACAACAGCAGCAGCAGCAGCAGCAGCAGCAGCAGCAGCAAATGCACAGAGTTGGAAATCTCGTGCATGTATTTCTGAAATCAACTGTCACAAGAGGATCTAGCAGCAACTTTACACAAAGGAATCACAATCTTACACTCCAACCTAGCAACTGCCTGTCCACGTGGGGATGGACACCCCTTGCTTCTGGTCCTCCCAGCCATGAATAATTGTCTCCTGATGCTTATGTAGCTCTTAGCATTTCGCTGTATCGCCCTTTGCTTCCCTACACGCGACCTTGATTTCCTGTGGATGTATAATTTCATTGCAAGATTCATTTCCAAAACAACCTCATTGTCTTTGGAGAAGCTCTTTCTGTCAATCAGGTCAACACCAAATAAATTTTAATTTCAGATAAATTTTTACTTTGGGGTGAACACACACTGGGTATTTTATGGAACTTTCCATGATCTTAGTTTGGTCTGTTTTGTTTTGTTTGCTTGTTTGTTGTATAATTGCTATTGTTACTGCTTTGTTTCTGCGTTTGTTTAGCTGAATCTGGTAGCCCTGGAGCTAACACCACAGAACAGTGCTCTAACATGGTTGTCTCATACAATTGTTGGGAGGAGCCAGGAAAATAACTTGAAGAGAAAAAAGCTTTTCAAGCTCAGTAGAAGTATACATCAGTAAGGACTCATTTCCGTTGGTGGGTGTTTTTGTGAGAATTCTGACTCATCAAGCAAAAGGCAGATCCTTGTGGGGTTAAGGAAGGGGATGAAAATACCTAGGTAGGCTTCTACAGACCACACGGAGAAGATGCGATGTGATGACTGTCCACCATGAACATCTTAGGGTCACCAGGGAGCCTCTCTGGTGTGGATGCTAAGCAGCACTTCCTTCCAGCTGAGCTTGAGGCTGCTCTCAGGAGTCTGTTGTTCAATCTCTGCACAAGGAGGTCGATACCTGGGGGGCGGGCAGGGAATGGAGAGATGAGAAGTTGGAACCTAGAGAAGGTCTGACCTGCACGGAGTCTGGATAAAGGGAGATGGGAGCAGGAAGAGGGCAGAGGAAACATGTGATAATGGATACCTTCAGCTAGCGCTTGTTATTTAAATTTTAGAACTTACAGATCCTGCATTTAAGACTTGGAGAATCTTGAGGAAGAGGTTCGGAGGAAGATGAGAGTCAGAGAAGCAAGATGCCTGCTGAGGCTGTGTCTCCTCGAAATGTCAGGAATCTATGCCCATGCAGCATCAATAGCATGGCTGCCTACACAAGTGGGAAACCAATTGATGAGCCCACATGGAAGGGGAAACTTGTGTGGTACCAACCCTAGACAAAGAATTATGGGCAACTAAGGGATGCTGAGGGTGGGAGAAAAAAAATGGAGAGAAAAATGTGTTGTCCATTCGAAGTCAGTTTCGAAGTCATATACGTATAAGCAATATTATATGGATTGCAAACAATGTTTAAAGAAAAGGGTTCAGAGGTCATGAGTTTGATATAGAGCAGGAATGCGGTGTGAGAAGGTTTGTGAGGAGAAAGGGGAAATGATGTAATTTTATTTTAATTTCAAAAATGTTAGTCTTCTCAAACAATGTAGGCATGGTGACTAATACTTGGCCAACTTGGCAGATCCAGAACTGCCAAGTCATGTGACTGGGAGTGTCCGTAAGGGGTTCTGTAGACTAGGTTCATGGAGCTGGACAGACTGCCTTAATATGATCAGCACAGTTGCACAGTCAGGGATTCTGACTATGTGAGGAGGGAGCTAGCTGGCTAAGCTGCTTCATTCATCTGCCTCTGCTTCCTGATTGGACAGGATGGAGCCAGCTGCTGGAGGCTCCTGCCCCCTAGACTCTCCCTTTCCCATGGTTGATGGCACCCCCAGCAGTGGCCAAAATAAACCCTGGAGTTGTGTTTGTTGGGTTTTTTGTCAGCTATGCGGAAAACAACTAATACAAACAAGGACAGAGCCCAATGGCCACTTTAAAATCAGACTTGGAAATGAGCTACAAGGAGTGGGTTAGGTTTAAAATACAAGGTAAGAAATGCTGTAGTTCACCAGCCAAGTTCCTACAACCACACACCCGGTGGGAGCAAAGTTCACTCTTATTTGAGGGTACAAAAAAGGCCAACCTGTGACTAGAAATGAATGTGTGGAGAGGTTCACTTTCAAATCAAGCAGCTGGCTCCTAATTTCTTTCCTATCTTGACAAGGCATGTGGGGGCCGGAGACCAATTTCTCTTTCAGGAATAAAGACAGGAGATGTGGGTGGTTACATAAAAATGTACCCAGCTTGTTCTCAGCAAACTACACAGTTCCATGCAAATTCACCATTTGTCCTTAACTATCCATGACACTTGAAGAGAAATGACCATCTATGTAGTGAGACCTGTTTGTGTGTGTCTATTTCATCAAATATTTCCTGGACGATGTGCGGAGCATTCTTCTGTTATTGGGGATATAGCAGAAGATGAAACAGTCTTAGCCCTTGAGGAATTTGTATTTGGTCAAGAACACTAATAGTTAACACAGTTTCATGTACCAGGGAGTATTGAGTAGCAAGATCAATAAAATGCAGAGCCTATAAATGTTGAGGTGGGAGGCTGGGGAAGAATGGCAAGGAAAGGCTTCTCGGGGAGATTAATACCTGAGCAGGAAGTGGGCAGCACAAGCAGTTAAGGGCAGAGACCTGTGGCAGCTCCCACCAGACCTCTGTGAGAAACAGCAAGAAACTCAGGTCCAGGAATAACGAAGAAAGGGGCATTGATAGATGGTGCAGGCCTTTCAGCCATGTGAGTGCTCTGGGTTCACTGTCATGAAAAGGGAAACCTTAGAGATACTCAAGCAAGGGGTATAGGTGTGCTGTGGTGCTGCTAAAGACTCCCTGGCTAACAGCAAGGAGACAAAAAGGCATCCAGGTGGGAATGGCTTAGGTGAAGATGGGGTGGAGCACAGCCCTACAGCTTAGCTGAGGGTAGGGTGGAGCACGGCGCTTAGGGGAGGAGCGTCATCACTCAGGTTTGTGCTTCTGTCTTCCTCCTCATACTGAAGTATGACCGATATATAAAGCTATGCAGAGTTAATGTACACAACACAGCGAGTGTGGAGATAATTATGTCCCCATAAGACCATCATCACCATGGACCTATGCCTCATCTGCAAAGCCCATCCAACAGAAAACACCTCCCAGGTATATGGCTACACAGGTAGATGGAATGATGCTGGCCCCTGCTAGCTCTGTCATGTCTGTGGGAAGGAAGTGTGCACATGGTGATCGTCAGTATTTCTGCAAGTTGCAAATGTTCAAGGTGCTCACAAGTTTCTGCAGTAGAGTCTTCCATTAACCCATTTAATATCTGCTCTCCCCATGACAGTTTCCAGTTTGCTGTGCTAGCAAATTACTATAACATCAGAGACTTAAAATGACACAGATGTGTTCTTGGTTATGAATGTCAGATGTATAAATCAAAGTCATCTGCTGTAGGTTCCTTCCGTAGACTCCAGAGGACAATCTATGCCCTTTCCATATGCTAGAGGATGCCCACATTCCCTGGTGCCTGGCCACTCACTGTGTCTTCTGAGTCTCCAGCAAAGTGTCTTCTCTTCCTTACAAAGACCCAGGCCTGCCATGCCTGCTGAATAAGCCTGGCCCTTCTTCCAGTCTCAAGATCCTTAGTTTATGTTTTTAAATTCCCCTGTAGCCATATAAAGTAACATAGTCTCAAGTTCTGGAGATTGGATACAGACCTCCTTCAGGAGGAAACCATCATTTAACCTAGGATACATTTTGTCTTCTTCATCCTCAAAACATAGGTTGATTATCATGGCTAATTTTGGTTGTCAACCTGACATACTCAGAGGGACCCTTAACTGCAAAATCACCTCCATCAGATTGTCCTGTGGACATGTCTGTGGGGCATTTTCTTGGTTGCTACATTGATGGAGGAGGGTACCAGTCCTAGGCAGGTGAGCCTGAGCTATTACACAAGAAAAGTAGCTGAATCGGAGCCTTGAACAAGACAGTGAGCAGCATTTCTCTGTGGTTTATGCTTCAGTGCCTGAGTGAGTTCCGGTCTCTACTTCCTCAGTGACCTGTATATAAGCTGAAGTTAATCCTTTACTCCACAAGTTGCTTTAGGTCACGGTATTCATCACAGCAACAGAAAGCAAGCTAGAGCAGAGCTTGAAAGAGATTAAAATATTGAAAAAAGTAAAACACATTTCCCAATACCAAAAAAAAAAAAAAAAAAAAAAAAAAACCATAAATACCCCTGAGTTTGTTTTGTGTTGTGTATACTGTTAGATATACATACTACTTTTGTAGCACACTAACTCTGCGTTCACTCCTTGAGGCTTTTTGACATGCTATGGTTCAAAGATAAAAAAAATAATGAAAGGAAGAGCAAAGAAAAAAAAAAAAAAAAAAAAAAAAAAAAGACAGAAGAACAGAAACACAATACCAATTGGAATGTAATCTAATTTTATGGGGTTTGCCTGGTTCCTCAAATTTATGATTCCCATAATTTTATATACAGCCTGACCTCTCTTCTGTGGGTCCCAGAAATGAAAGATGGCCACTTTTGTTATGTTTAAAGATGAAAACAAATACACTGGGCTACTCACACCCTGAGCTGTAGGAAAATCCCATCACTGACTCACGAAAGCCAGAATCAGTTTACATCCTGGACAATGTAACAGGCAGTAGAAAGTGAGTTTCTGTATGGGGACCACTGCTCCTGGGGGCTTCTTCCTCCTCTCTTTCTCTGTCTTCTGTCTTGTGAACTGACCCTTTCCTCTGTCCACCAAGACCTCACAGCTCAGGGCTAACCACTGGCAATTCAAAGACTTAGGACAAGGGAAAGGGAGTCCAAGTAGGAGGCTTCTAGCATCCCTCCCACCTCCTGCATCTCTCCTTCCTCCTGCATCCCTCCTTCCTCCTGCATCCCTCCTTCCTCCTGCATCCCTCCTTCCTCCTACATCCCTCCTTCCTCCTGCGTCCCTCCCACCTCCTGCATCCCTCCTTCCTCCTGCGTCCCTCCTTCCTCCTGCGTCCCTCCCACCTTCTGCATCCCTCCTTCCTCCTGCGTCCCTCCTTCCTCCTACATCCCTCCTGCCTCCTAGTATCGCTACCATAGCTGTCTCCTGAGTCTGAAATCTTTGGTTCACCTTTTATTACCTGTCTCCATCCTCGATCCTCATCTCGGACCCAAATGCTATTTCAAAATAAAGAGAAACATGACTTTGGCACTCTGTCCGTCTAAGAGTTGTCTTTGGCATCTCTGTCTTTTCTTTTGTCAAGGAATCCAATATTAAGATGAGCGTGTGGGTGTACACTGGTGTGGTGCTTAGAGGGAGGAGATTGTTATCCTTCTTACTTTCTCTCTCTAAAACCTTTACAGGCCACAGCCAAGGCTCATCCACAGCCCTCCCAGGGAACAAACAAACAAAAGCTCTCTCAGGAAGCTTCAGAAGGATTTTGTCCCATCTTCTGGACACCCACGTGGAGGGTGAGACACCTCAGTCCAGTTCCTTGATCTTCTTGTTGCCAGTGATCTGGCCTGGACTGCCCAGTTCCTGTAGCTGCTCTACTTTGTGGGGCCAAGTAGTAGGAGCTGAGTGTGGGCCTTGCATACAATCTACCACCTTCCTTCCCCCCCCCCCCATGTTGCTCTACATGACAGATTCCCTCAAACATGTTCTTTCCAAAAACTAACTGCCTTCTTGTCCAGCCAGCTCGGACCGTCAGTCTTTTTCTCACCAGGACTCCCACCCCAAGAATCCCCTTCTTGTTTTCTTTATCAAGTCATCTCTTTATATCTTCCCTCTTTAATCCCCTTTGATTCTGCAGGTCATTGGAACACTCTTTGGTAAGTATACTTAACTCCTTGCCTCTTTTTTTTTCTTTTGTGACATCTCCCTAGGAAATACTAGCCCAGATTGGAATCACGCTGCCCCCATGAATTTCCTGTCTCTGCTCCTGAACTGAAGATTGCCACACATCAAATAAACCTAAACCTTGCCACTTACCATGGTAACCCTATGGTGGTTCTTGCATTGGGAGAGGCAGGGGAAAAACATTTCTGAAGAGGGACCTCTGAGAGCCCTGAAATGAGGTGACCGTGTGTGAATAGAGAAGTAAATGGAAGGGACAAAGAGAAGTGACCCTTGCGAGTGAGAACCAGATGAGAACAACCTAGAAACAAAGTATAGAGGACGTTAGCAAGGCTTGGCGGACTGTCATTGCCTTTTTGAGCAAAGACTTTGGTGTCAGGCTACTATATACATTATCAGCCAGTGGAGGGTAGTAACAGGACCTGCTGCCTGCCTGTTCCCCCTCCTCAGCGGTTTTCTTGTGCGAAGCCCAGACTAGCTCATCCACTTTTACAGGGAAATGGCAGCTTCAGCTACAAAAGGTCAGTCAGCATAGCTGTCGCATCAAAGGAATGAGGAAGGCCAAGAGACTTGACGCCTCAGAGAGGATAAAGAGATGACCGGGTTGAAATGAGGTGATGGAAAGAGTAGCGAAGCTAGGGAGGCGGCAATCACAAAGAGAGGCCAGAAGTTTATAAGGCCCAAGGATGAGTTCTCCAAAGTTCTCCATCTTTTTAGTTGTCTGAGTATCATCCATAACGCAGTGACTGGCATCCAGCAAGCATTGCATTACAGAGTGTGAGAGGCACCACAGTTTGCTGTGGCGTGGTCTGTCCAATCTCAGTGGAGTGTAGGGTCTTGTGGAGGATGAAATAGTTGTTGATTAAATGATTAGACAAACACATGTAAAATGGTAAGAGTGAAATGTGCCCCTGAGTTTGCATAGGACCAGATGGTGTCCTGAGACCCTGCCTCTGCTTGTGAGATAAGAGGTCCCTGGGAAGTGGGGTTTGAGTGGGACCTGGAAGATGGCCTGGTCAGGGGAGAAGTTCAGGAAGAGTAAGCTAGAAAGTGGGGACATTGTGGATTTGTAGAGAGAAGACCATCATAGTGAGAAGACCATGGTGGCCAGAGTGCAGAGATCAAGGTGGGGAAAGGTTTTGCTTCTGTGGTCTTTCCTAGAGGGAGGCTGGGAATGCACAGTGACTATTCCCCATCTTTCTGGCTGAGCCCTGACTTTATTCAGATGACCGTAGAAAGAACCAGGGTAGGTCTAAGCCAAGGAGATTCCATTTCCTCTTGGTTCAGAGACTGACCAGCCTAACCAGATGTAACAGGAAATCTTCCTCCAATATTGTAGGAAAACTGCTCCTTCCTGATGTAGAGAGGACTTGCTCATTTCCCACACATCCCTTCCCTGGGACTTGTATGCTGATTTGTGAAAACAGGATACAATGACAGATAGCCCTAACTCAAACAATCAGAGCTACAAAGCCAGTGTTAGAATATCACCAAGTGACTGGTGACTGCTTCGCTCAGACATTCAGCATGATGTCTGACAAATAAGGTATAGGCCACTCTGATTTTTCTTATAAACGTGCAGGCAGAAACAGTACAACTCATAATGCCCATCAGTTTGGTCATGAGGCTCATAAAGTCATAAAAGCACTTCATCTTGCCAGTTGTCTTCACATTAGGACATCACCAAGTGGGACAGGAGATGAATTTTTGCACTGGTTTCATTTTTACACTATCTCTAGGACACGACGTGTAAAGCCTTTTCTCATCTTACCTCTTTTAATTATCTGTTCTAGAATAGAGACACAGTAAAGATGGCCTGCAGTGTGGTTGATGTCACTACTTATTGGTGGCATCAACAGGGATGTTCTCTTTGCAGGGACAATGAGCATACACGTGTCTCATCAGCCGGCATAGCGCTGAGCCCTTGGCTTTGGATCAAGGGCAGAATCACACTGTGGCCTGAATGGGTACTGGGAGTGCTTTGAACAAGGACAGAAACAGGACGATGAGAACCACAGATCTGGCAACCTGCCTGGTTAACCTTACCAGTCCATAGCAGAGCAGGTCAAAAGCTCAGAGCAACTGGTCCCAACCTAGGTCTCACAGATTTCTGGCTACAGAGGAGCACATGACAGCCATAAGGTCACCATAGGCTGGAGTTTCATTTCTGTCCTTGGCTGTGTGGTCTTTAGCAAACTATTTCTTCTCTAAATTACAGTTCACTCTTTTTGAAATTAAGAGGGTTGGGACGAAATGATATTCTGGGTGAATTAAATCCCCCGCCCCTGTGAACACTAGGTATTTCCATTTAGTACACACTGCTGAGCTCTGTTCTGGTGAAGGAGGAACAGGAAGAGTAATTTTGTGACAGAGGCCTGTCCGTCATGCATTTAGCAGATTAGTTGTCTGAAATTTCAAAGAAGCTGCTTACTTGCAAAGGTATTTGACTGACAGCCTTGCCTGTGTTGTTGGTAATGATTAATGAGGAAAAACACCACACTTCTGCCTCCTGGCGTATTTCCGGATATCTCACAAGGTGAGTATTTGATGCCAGAGGCAGATTTCATTTTCATTTTCTACATTGCATCTATAGTACAAGTAGCTCTCTTAGGTACTTATGGGAAATATTAAGCAACTTCCCAGGGGGGAAAAAAAACTATTATTGGAGAATAAGAACAAATGTAGGGACATGGTGGGATAGGTGGATGGACAATCAGACAGAAGATGGAAAGATCATGGGTCTGTCATCTGTTTTATTGTTATAAAGGAATACAAATCATAAAGTAATTTCCTCTTTTCCTGTTGGTTAGGGATTGTTACCAGAGTGACAGGCTCTCCATAGCTCTGCAGTTCACAGTGAAGACCAGCACAGCTGTTGAAGAACTACTTAAGACTCTTAACTAGTAACAACTGGGCAAAGACCGGCTGTGAAGCCACAGAGAGTTTCCAGGTCTAAGGTATTGACTGTATATCAGGAAATACATTTCAAGAAATGGTTTCTCCTAAAACAAACAAAGCAAGTTCTGTACAGCAGGGGAACAAATTGATTCTGCCTGACTGGAACCCAGAAGAGTCGCCAAAAGGAGAACCAACAAGGCCTGCCTCCTCCGGGTGGTACACAAGTAAACAATGGAGGAAGAGCCCTAGCCGAAGGCTAACCAGCCCTGTGGGGCTGCTTTTCATGCGGAGTCTTATGTTTTAGGAAAGGTTCTGTAAAGTCAGGATTATCTATCCAAAGTTGGGCATGGTGGCACACTCCTGTAATCCTAGGACTCAGTAGGCTGAGACCAGGGAACACTGTGAGTTCAAGACCAGCCTTGTCTACCAAATGAGTTCTAGGCTAACCTCAGAAACAAAGAGACAAGACGTTGTTTCAAAGAAAAAAGAAAGAAGAGACAGAGACACAGATAGAGACAGAGAGAGACAGAGAATTATCCATCCTATTATGCTGATGAATAATGAAATCAAAGTCTGAAAGACTACAATGTTAATGAATATATGGCAAAGCTGACAGAAGCTGAGCTACCTCAGCAGGAGTAACAAAGGTAAAGACTATGTCCTTTTGTTTCTAGATGTAACAAGATGTAACAATGTAACAATAGTGTAACTCGTTAGCACTCTGATATCTCTTCTACCTGTAATATGAGTTAAAAATTCATGCAAGCCCCTTAGCTGGCCAATACTGCTGCACTGGTCAAATGGCAACTGTTTGTGTATATTCTTGCTTTGAAGGGACCATGTTCTGGACAGCATGCCTAGTCCCTCCCTCCACCAAAGAAACTGCTCCATCACAAATGAATCTGCCAATCTTCCTGGAAGCTACTCGAAGGCATGAAGGTATTAGAGAAGCCGGCCTTTTGTTTCCTAGTTGGGTGCAAAGCAATTCTTCCTAAGGAAGATGTGTTGGTGAGATACGGCTGGGTGGGAAGCAGAGAATTGTTTCAGTGGTAGTCACTGCAGAAGGTCAAGGCTAGGTCGGCATAGTCCTCAATAAGAGTCATTGTTACTATGGTCCAAAGTCTTGCAGGAATTTTGAAAATTTGTTTACTTTTTTTTTTTTTTTAAACCAGTTACCTGAAACATCAGGTGTGATTCTGTGCCAAGCCACAAGAAGAATGAAAGCCCAGGACTTCCCCCCTAGGCACCAGTTTCCATTTGCATTTGGGACAAAAGTAAAATCTTCCCTAGGCTCGTAGAGAACTTCCTGCTGGTCCACATTTCAAACCGAGCCTGTACTTAATCCCCACCCTCCCACCAGAGCTCACAGTAAACAGGAGGAGCTCGAACCACAAGCTGCAGAGAACTACCCGGTGACCTGGTAAGTACTGCTGGACTGTGACGGACGAGTCTGGAGTCCCGAGGTTATGGTGATCTGGGAGCTTGTTCACGATTAAGCAATCGCCAATTGGAAAACTGGAAATTTTTCAATTGATCAGTCTTGCTATTTTAGTCTTTTTCTTTCTAATTTTCTCAGGCTGTAGAACCAGAGGGAAATGGGACCTCTTGGCATCAGACCTATGAACTTCCAACTGGCATGATAATAACCAGGCCAGGGAACAAATGTAAGCTCTTCCACAGTGAGATGGAAGAGCTGAACAGATGTGCAGGGGCATGGGGCATGTCTGCTTATTCGGGGGCCAGTGACAAGAACTACAAGAAAAACTGCAGAGATCACATTCTCTTGTCTGTCTGTCTGTCTGTCATCTACCTGTCATCTCTGTCTGTCTGTCTGCCTGCCTGTCTGTCTGTCAGTCATCCATCTGTCATGTCTGTCTGTCTGTCTGCTTTTGAGACAAGGTCTCACAAAGGAGCCCCAGCTGGCCTAGAACTCACAGATATCTTCCAACACCAACCCATCAAGTGCTGGGATTGAAGCCATGTACAGCCATGCCCCACACATTCTCCTTTGTTGAACGGGCAGGAAGTATCACGATCCTGAAAAAGACTGACTTTCAAGTTAGAATCTGGCTCGTGTTCTGAATCCTCAATTCTGCAGAGATTAGTTGCTTAATCTTTCTAATGGCTGTTTCCTTGTCTGTGGCTGGATGTTACAGAATTGTAAAAATAATTTAAACTCTAGGTGCACAGTGGGATGTAGTATGTGTACCATAAATGCTAGCTATTATTGACCCAAAAACCAAAGACTATTTGAGACAGAGAGGACCTGGTAACCAGCATTCTCGGGAACAGAGCACCTGATGTATGCTGAGCTCGCTTAGGTTCCGCTGAAGCTCACAGCAATCCTGAGAGCAGAACATGGAGGAATACTGTACTACTGCACTAGATCAAGATCCCATCTTTCCTTATTGATAGGGAAAAAAATATAAACCCAGACTCCACAGTTAGCACACTAAGCCATCACTCCCTACAGCTGTGTCTGTATGGTGGGTGGGGAGAAGGCAGAAAAGCAGACTCCATAGGCCACGCTAGAATCTTTTGTGGCCATCATGAGGCTAGAGCTGCCCCCAAAGCACACTTTACCAGGCTTAGTGCACTAGGAAAGTGGTAACATTGGAAGTGTCTGTGTGCATCCATGTGGAGCCCTGTGTGTTTGCCTGGGGAGCTAGATACACTTCACCTCCCTCTTTCTGTCTCATGTGCAGGTCTCCATTTGTGAAATGAGCCCCTTCAGAACAGGCTAGTTCTGAGACCCAAAAGTCACAGTGTATGCAGATATGTAAATACTGTCGGTGGTGCTCAGGGTCAGGCATGCCTACAGTGTCCTTGGCACAAGGCAGAGCTCTGGTGCTGGGGAAGGATCAAGCATAGTTTCTGTACAAACTGTAAAGCAGCAGATGTTCTCAAACCAGTACTATCAGGAAGATTTTAGCCCTCCCCTTTACAAACTATAAAGACTTTAAAAGTAATCAAGTATTTTATCAGGGACTTCCTCTTTTTTTTTTTTTTTTTAAACAAAGAACAATCTTACGTGGGTTCTCTGCACCATTACATGCTGGGCTAAATGCTGTATGCATGGATGCCCAAGTCTCACATGTACAGAGGCTAGATAAAAGGAGTGCTGAAAAGCATCCATTCCTAATTACTTCTCTAGGCAACAGCACTCTCACATTGAAAAGAAGTACAGGAAAACTCACACTGGTCATCAAATAGCTCTGGCATTCTTCTCACACGCCAACAAAGGAGAGGAATGAATGGGCTGATGCTAACTAAAGGCACAGGTCAGGAGGGGAGCAGTCACACCAGGCACAGGTCAGGAGGGGAGCAGTCACACCAGGCACAGGTCAGGAGGGGAGCAGTCACACCAGGCACAGGTCAGCAGGGGAGTGTTCACACCAGGCACAGGTCAGCAGGGGAGTGTTCACACCAGGCACAGGTCAGCAGGGGAGCATTCACACCAGGCATAGGGTCAGCAGGGGAACGTTCACACCAGGCACAGTCAGCAGTATACAAACCAGGCATGGGTCAGCAGGGGAGCATTCACACCAGGCACAGGTCAGCGGGGGAGTGTTCACACCAGGCACAGGTCAGCAGGGGAGTGTTCACACCAGGCACAGGTCAGCAGGGGAGTGTTCACACCAGGCACAGGTCAGCAGGGGAGTGTTCACACCAGGCACAGGTCATCAGAAGAGTGTTCACACCAGGCACAGGTGAACACATTAGTGAAAGAGTCAGTAAAGCATTTGCTGTCCAAGCATAAGAACCTGACTTCCCTCCACAGAATTCACATTAAAAAGTGGGATATGGTGGCATGTGCTTGTAATAGCAGCAGGAGAAGCAGAGAAAGCAGATGCCAGGTGAGTTCACACCAATGAGAGTCCTTGTCTCAAGAAACAAGATGGTTGTCACCTGAGGAATTACACCCAAGGTCGATCTCTGGACTCCACACACATAAGAAAAGAGAGAAAAGGCAGGAACCAGAATTGTGATGCCTGTCCTGGCCCCTAATGGTGTTGTAGCTAGTCAGCTTCGACACTTAAGTCTGGAAGCTAACTGTTGCCTAACTCCTCTTTCTGACAGGTGAGAAGAGCCAGCCAGATGGAAGCCAGACCTCCAAAAGGCCCAGGTACCTAAGGGCATAGTAGCAGAAGGAAACAGCTGTCCACGAGCAATGATGAGCCAGGTCTACCAGTGTACCCACAAACAGGCATTAGTTTCCATTTGTAGGGACAGCAGGTACCACTCTGGGACATTGACTCTCGGTCTAGGGAAAGTAGGAGCTGTTGGGTTCCCTTAATTATTTGTCAAAGCTGAACTGTCTCGAAATTTAGCAATTCCTGGTTTTCATTGGCTAAGTGTTTCATTTGGGCCTTGAAGGCAATGCCTTTAATGAATTACAGCCCAGGAAAGACTAGGATATATTCCTTTAATTTTGCATAAAGTTCTAAATTATAGAAGAGTCATTGTGCTCAAGGAAGTCATAATCTTGCTGAGGAGAAACACAGGCAAGTGGCTGTATCGAGAACTGCAGCTCAGCACGCGTAATCAGTGAGCCATGGAGCATGGAACAGAGTGCTGTGGAATTGGAAGGAAAGGCCGAGGTTGTCATGGGGATCCTGGGAAGTCTCAGGGGAAGGTTTTTTTAGCTGAATCTCAGGGTGTGCACAAGGCTTATTTTTTTTTTAATTTTGTCTGTATGCATATGTGTGTTGTATATACGCATTCTCAAGGATGTGTGTGTGTGTGTGTGTGTGTGTGTGTGTGTGCATGTGTACGTGGGCAGGTGGAGTCCAGAGATCAGTGCTGGGTGTCTCCCTTGATCACTCTCCACCTTACTGTTCAAGTCAGGGTCTTCCACTGAGCCTACATCCCCGTGATTCAGCTCAGTGGACTGACAAATGGGCTCCAGAGATCTGCCATTCTCTGATTTTCCAGCCCCAGCGGCAAGGTGAAGGATCCATGGCACCACATACGATTTACGTGGGTGAGGGGGACCCAAACTTAGGTCCTCATACTTAGGTCGTAAACTGAACCATCTCCCCACTCCTCGGTGGAGGGTTTTGGGGGGCTTTTTAACTTTTTTACATATATTTTTAATTAAAAGATAATCACATCACTTCCTGCTTTTCCAACCTCTGCTAGATTCCTCCTCACCCTTTCTCAAATTGATGGCCTCTCCTTCATTGTTATTGTTATAAACACATGTGCACACGCATGCACACACACACACATATATATATTACATATGTACACACAGAGAGATATGAACAAACACATAAATACAACCTACTACGTCCATTTTTTTTTTTGTCTATGTGAATATAATTTCAGGGCTTGATCACTTGGTATTGGGTAACCAGTTAGGGGGCTCATTCCTGTGAGAGGATAATTCTCCCTCGGAGATTCCCCCTTCAGGATTAGCGTGTCGTTCAGACCTTATGCAGGCTACTGTTTCTAGGAGACAGTTTCACTGTGGACTTCCTGGTCCTCTGGCTCTTACAGTCTTTCTCCTGCTCTCCCTGGATCTTTCCTTGGCCTTAGGTGTAGGAGTGCTGTAGATATATTTACTGGGCCTGAGGTTGCCACAAACCATTCATCTCTACATTGTATCCAGTTGTGGTTTTCTGGACCACTTTTCATTTGCTGTAAAGAAAAGCTTTGGGAGAGAGTTACTCTTATCTGTGGGTGTAAGGACAAGGTTTAGAATGCAGTTATGAATTAGGGGGAGGTTCTCTACTACAGTTCATGGGGTCACCAGCCCCCTGGGTGGACTGGGTACACTCTAGTACCAGGCATGATTTCCCTCTAGAAAACAAAAGGCATCCCATCAGAAGAGTTGGCAAGACCCACAGCACTGGATACAGAGGTACAGAGGCAGGATGGTGAGGGAGCAGGGCAGTGCCATACTGTAGGATGGGGGAGAAGAGAGGCTGAGGAGGCCAGACCCTGACCTCCTATGACTGGCAGCATTTTACACATGGCCTTGGCACAGCCACACATTTTCAACTGCCGGTAGCATTCAGCAGCTTTCCTATAATTTATTACGCATCTCCTGAGGTGGACAGTCTGGTAAGTGTCAGTAGATGAATTCACAAGGGCAAGCTTCACTACAGTCTGCACAGTGAATGTTCCCTCACCTCAAGCTTTGCTGTTTTGTCATAATCCTACCCTCCAAAGCCCAGTCCTTTGTCCCATCACCTGGCTCTCTGTCACTGTGCTTACTAGAGTTTTGCATAACTGTGAGCACGTAGTAAGACACGCTCATCTGACTTCTTCTATTTGGCACAATTCTCTAATTCATAATTGAGATTTGTCCACAGTGTGTGTTGGCCCTTTCCCCTTTTCCACTGTATGGATATGTCATACTTAACTGATTATTCATTGACCTTCTGGAAACATTCGGGCTTTCCCCATCTTTGTCTATTATAAAAAGATTATATGGACATATGTATGTATATATGCACGTGACATGGAAACGGAACAGACCCCTCCCTCCTGGGGTCTCTTTCCCTCATGGTGTTTTATAACAACAACAGAATTCCTAACTAAGATGTCCTTTTTTTTCTCTTTTATTTGTGCCTTTTATACTTATAATGTGTTTTTTATAAGCAGCATAGAGTTGGATCTTGCAATTTCATCCACTCTGACAACCTCTTCCTTTTAATTCAGGTGTTTAGAGTATTCACATTTTATCTGACTGTTTCTGTGTTCAGGATTGACTGTATCCTGTTGCTGTTTTGTGTATTTCTCAGTTGCCTTTTGCCCCACCCACACCTACCCCACCTTACCAGGCACACCTACCCACACCCGCCCCACCCTACTGGGCACACCTGCCCACACCTGCCCCACCACCTTTTCTGCTTTCTTTTTGAATGAACTGAGCCCTTTAATGATCTTACTTCACCTCTCTCATTAGCTTATTACACTGAGCTATATTATTTGAGTCATTACTTTAAGGATTATATATTTTTAAACATACAACAGCCTGACCCCAAGTGATGGCATACTAATTCACAAATAATCCAGGCTCATTGCTAAGATGTGATCTCCTCTTCCTTCCCAAGCCTCTATGCTGCTATTCAAATTCATGTTATCCATACATCATTATAATCTGTACAATGCATTGTTATTTTTGTTTAGCTGGTTGAATTATTGAGTGCTTTAAATAATGAAAAAAAAAATCACCTCACATTTAGCCTTGTAGTTTCCATATTGGTGCTCTGCAAATCTCCAGTGCATTCCGGAGGGTTTCCGTAGCATCCTTTCTGATAATGGATGCTTCCTGGTGGTGAAATTCTTTCAGAATTTGCATAGATGAAAATGTCTCCAAATTGCCTCCATGTTTCAAAGATATATTTGCTGCTTATCGAACTTCAAATGACAGGGTTTCTTCAGAACTGTTAATGGTCTACATTTTCTTGTTCATATACACAAGAAATGAAACAGTTGGGGCTGGAGAGATGGCTCAGCAGGTAAGAGCTCTGGCTGTTCTTCCAGAGGACTTGGGTTTGATTGACAGCACCCACATGGAGGCTCACAGTCATCTGTAACTCCAGTTTCAGGGCATACAACACCCTCTTCTGGCCCTCTCTGGTACCAGGCATGCATGTGGTGCTCAGATATGATGCAGGCAGAGCATCTGCACACATGAATCTCATTGTAAAAAGAAGCCAACGCCTTTGTTGCTTGTCTTTGTTGTGTGGGGCACCTTCTCTCCACTCTCTGATTCTGAGATGCTTTGCTTATGACTTGGTTTCTGAGCGTCTTGATTTTGAGGAACGTTGGAGTGTGTTTCTTTCCCTGTATCTTGGGTTTCACGGGGTTCTTTGAATTGCTTGGATCTTGCTTTATAGTTTTAAGTTTGTAAAATTTTTAGAACTATTTGTTCAAATTTTTTTTTCTGCCTCTTCCCCTCCTTTAAGGGATCACAGCTGTTTGCATATTGGACCGGTTGAGGCTGCCCCAGTGCACAGATGCTCTTTCACATTTTGGACTCTTTTGTTTGTTTGTTTTTACTTTATGTTAATACTCCTTATTGAAACCCCTTCCAGTACTCTGTAATTTTCTTCTCCAGTAACCACTCTTCTCTAACAGTCTGTGGGTGTAAACCTCCCTGCCCCCAAATGTTATTGTTTCCATCTCTAAGAGTTTACTTTAAGTCTTTTCTATCTCATATGTCTCCCAAGATTTTGACAGTAACAGTAAATCTCTGGCACGTCTAACATCTGTGCCAGTTCTGTCTTGATTAATTAGTTACTCCCTTCATTACATGACCCATTTGTCTGCCTCTTCTCCATGCCTGGTCACCTTTGACTGGTAGCCAGACGTTACACATTTTACCTTATTGGGTACCAAATATTTTTTATTCTTATAAATCTTGTTTCTTGGGAACAACTCAGTCTCTGAAAACCTGCTTGTGTAAGACTTGTTAGGTGGGTCTGGCACAGTCCTCGAATCTCAGGCTAACTGGTGTGAGGAATCCTGCTGTAGCTAATGCCCCATGAATTACAAACTTGTCCAGCACAGCTGGAGGGAACAAGTACTTTTCCTGGCCCTGTGTGGGCGTCCTAATCTTTTTAAATCTGTGGCACACAGATGCATAGATCAATAGTTCCAGTATGCTGGTACATAAGAGGAATGTGGTGTGTGTGTGTGTGTGTGTGTGTGCATACGCGCGTGCATGTGAACTGTGAATGCAATAAACACATACACATGGTTTAACAAATGTGGCAATACCTGCTGTGGAAATGGCAGAAGTTCTTANTGTTTTCTTTATCAAGTCATCTCTTTATATCTTCCCTCTTTAATCCCCTTTGATTCTGCAGGTCATTGGAACACTCTTTGGTAAGTATACTTAACTCCTTGCCTCTTTTTTTTTTCTTTTGTGACATCTCCCTAGGAAATACTAGCCCAGATTGGAATCACGCTGCCCCCATGAATTTCCTGTCTCTGCTCCTGAACTGAAGATTGCCACACATCAAATAAACCTAAACCTTGCCACTTACCATGGTAACCCTATGGTGGTTCTTGCATTGGGAGAGGCAGGGGAAAAACATTTCTGAAGAGGGACCTCTGAGAGCCCTGAAATGAGGTGACCGTGTGTGAATAGAGAAGTAAATGGAAGGGACAAAGAGAAGTGACCCTTGCGAGTGAGAACCAGATGAGAACAACCTAGAAACAAAGTATAGAGGACGTTAGCAAGGCTTGGCGGACTGTCATTGCCTTTTTGAGCAAAGACTTTGGTGTCAGGCTACTATATACATTATCAGCCAGTGGAGGGTAGTAACAGGACCTGCTGCCTGCCTGTTCCCCCTCCTCAGCGGTTTTCTTGTGCGAAGCCCAGACTAGCTCATCCACTTTTACAGGGAAATGGCAGCTTCAGCTACAAAAGGTCAGTCAGCATAGCTGTCGCATCAAAGGAATGAGGAAGGCCAAGAGACTTGACGCCTCAGAGAGGATAAAGAGATGACCGGGTTGAAATGAGGTGATGGAAAGAGTAGCGAAGCTAGGGAGGCGGCAATCACAAAGAGAGGCCAGAAGTTTATAAGGCCCAAGGATGAGTTCTCCAAAGTTCTCCATCTTTTTAGTTGTCTGAGTATCATCCATAACGCAGTGACTGGCATCCAGCAAGCATTGCATTACAGAGTGTGAGAGGCACCACAGTTTGCTGTGGCGTGGTCTGTCCAATCTCAGTGGAGTGTAGGGTCTTGTGGAGGATGAAATAGTTGTTGATTAAATGATTAGACAAACACATGTAAAATGGTAAGAGTGAAATGTGCCCCTGAGTTTGCATAGGACCAGATGGTGTCCTGAGACCCTGCCTCTGCTTGTGAGATAAGAGGTCCCTGGGAAGTGGGGTTTGAGTGGGACCTGGAAGATGGCCTGGTCAGGGGAGAAGTTCAGGAAGAGTAAGCTAGAAAGTGGGGACATTGTGGATTTGTAGAGAGAAGACCATCATAGTGAGAAGACCATGGTGGCCAGAGTGCAGAGATCAAGGTGGGGAAAGGTTTTGCTTCTGTGGTCTTTCCTAGAGGGAGGCTGGGAATGCACAGTGACTATTCCCCATCTTTCTGGCTGAGCCCTGACTTTATTCAGATGACCGTAGAAAGAACCAGGGTAGGTCTAAGCCAAGGAGATTCCATTTCCTCTTGGTTCAGAGACTGACCAGCCTAACCAGATGTAACAGGAAATCTTCCTCCAATATTGTAGGAAAACTGCTCCTTCCTGATGTAGAGAGGACTTGCTCATTTCCCACACATCCCTTCCCTGGGACTTGTATGCTGATTTGTGAAAACAGGATACAATGACAGATAGCCCTAACTCAAACAATCAGAGCTACAAAGCCAGTGTTAGAATATCACCAAGTGACTGGTGACTGCTTCGCTCAGACATTCAGCATGATGTCTGACAAATAAGGTATAGGCCACTCTGATTTTTCTTATAAACGTGCAGGCAGAAACAGTACAACTCATAATGCCCATCAGTTTGGTCATGAGGCTCATAAAGTCATAAAAGCACTTCATCTTGCCAGTTGTCTTCACATTAGGACATCACCAAGTGGGACAGGAGATGAATTTTTGCACTGGTTTCATTTTTACACTATCTCTAGGACACGACGTGTAAAGCCTTTTCTCATCTTACCTCTTTTAATTATCTGTTCTAGAATAGAGACACAGTAAAGATGGCCTGCAGTGTGGTTGATGTCACTACTTATTGGTGGCATCAACAGGGATGTTCTCTTTGCAGGGACAATGAGCATACACGTGTCTCATCAGCCGGCATAGCGCTGAGCCCTTGGCTTTGGATCAAGGGCAGAATCACACTGTGGCCTGAATGGGTACTGGGAGTGCTTTGAACAAGGACAGAAACAGGACGATGAGAACCACAGATCTGGCAACCTGCCTGGTTAACCTTACCAGTCCATAGCAGAGCAGGTCAAAAGCTCAGAGCAACTGGTCCCAACCTAGGTCTCACAGATTTCTGGCTACAGAGGAGCACATGACAGCCATAAGGTCACCATAGGCTGGAGTTTCATTTCTGTCCTTGGCTGTGTGGTCTTTAGCAAACTATTTCTTCTCTAAATTACAGTTCACTCTTTTTGAAATTAAGAGGGTTGGGACGAAATGATATTCTGGGTGAATTAAATCCCCCGCCCCTGTGAACACTAGGTATTTCCATTTAGTACACACTGCTGAGCTCTGTTCTGGTGAAGGAGGAACAGGAAGAGTAATTTTGTGACAGAGGCCTGTCCGTCATGCATTTAGCAGATTAGTTGTCTGAAATTTCAAAGAAGCTGCTTACTTGCAAAGGTATTTGACTGACAGCCTTGCCTGTGTTGTTGGTAATGATTAATGAGGAAAAACACCACACTTCTGCCTCCTGGCGTATTTCCGGATATCTCACAAGGTGAGTATTTGATGCCAGAGGCAGATTTCATTTTCATTTTCTACATTGCATCTATAGTACAAGTAGCTCTCTTAGGTACTTATGGGAAATATTAAGCAACTTCCCAGGGGGGAAAAAAAACTATTATTGGAGAATAAGAACAAATGTAGGGACATGGTGGGATAGGTGGATGGACAATCAGACAGAAGATGGAAAGATCATGGGTCTGTCATCTGTTTTATTGTTATAAAGGAATACAAATCATAAAGTAATTTCCTCTTTTCCTGTTGGTTAGGGATTGTTACCAGAGTGACAGGCTCTCCATAGCTCTGCAGTTCACAGTGAAGACCAGCACAGCTGTTGAAGAACTACTTAAGACTCTTAACTAGTAACAACTGGGCAAAGACCGGCTGTGAAGCCACAGAGAGTTTCCAGGTCTAAGGTATTGACTGTATATCAGGAAATACATTTCAAGAAATGGTTTCTCCTAAAACAAACAAAGCAAGTTCTGTACAGCAGGGGAACAAATTGATTCTGCCTGACTGGAACCCAGAAGAGTCGCCAAAAGGAGAACCAACAAGGCCTGCCTCCTCCGGGTGGTACACAAGTAAACAATGGAGGAAGAGCCCTAGCCGAAGGCTAACCAGCCCTGTGGGGCTGCTTTTCATGCGGAGTCTTATGTTTTAGGAAAGGTTCTGTAAAGTCAGGATTATCTATCCAAAGTTGGGCATGGTGGCACACTCCTGTAATCCTAGGACTCAGTAGGCTGAGACCAGGGAACACTGTGAGTTCAAGACCAGCCTTGTCTACCAAATGAGTTCTAGGCTAACCTCAGAAACAAAGAGACAAGACGTTGTTTCAAAGAAAAAAGAAAGAAGAGACAGAGACACAGATAGAGACAGAGAGAGACAGAGAATTATCCATCCTATTATGCTGATGAATAATGAAATCAAAGTCTGAAAGACTACAATGTTAATGAATATATGGCAAAGCTGACAGAAGCTGAGCTACCTCAGCAGGAGTAACAAAGGTAAAGACTATGTCCTTTTGTTTCTAGATGTAACAAGATGTAACAATGTAACAATAGTGTAACTCGTTAGCACTCTGATATCTCTTCTACCTGTAATATGAGTTAAAAATTCATGCAAGCCCCTTAGCTGGCCAATACTGCTGCACTGGTCAAATGGCAACTGTTTGTGTATATTCTTGCTTTGAAGGGACCATGTTCTGGACAGCATGCCTAGTCCCTCCCTCCACCAAAGAAACTGCTCCATCACAAATGAATCTGCCAATCTTCCTGGAAGCTACTCGAAGGCATGAAGGTATTAGAGAAGCCGGCCTTTTGTTTCCTAGTTGGGTGCAAAGCAATTCTTCCTAAGGAAGATGTGTTGGTGAGATACGGCTGGGTGGGAAGCAGAGAATTGTTTCAGTGGTAGTCACTGCAGAAGGTCAAGGCTAGGTCGGCATAGTCCTCAATAAGAGTCATTGTTACTATGGTCCAAAGTCTTGCAGGAATTTTGAAAATTTGTTTACTTTTTTTTTTTTTTTAAACCAGTTACCTGAAACATCAGGTGTGATTCTGTGCCAAGCCACAAGAAGAATGAAAGCCCAGGACTTCCCCCCTAGGCACCAGTTTCCATTTGCATTTGGGACAAAAGTAAAATCTTCCCTAGGCTCGTAGAGAACTTCCTGCTGGTCCACATTTCAAACCGAGCCTGTACTTAATCCCCACCCTCCCACCAGAGCTCACAGTAAACAGGAGGAGCTCGAACCACAAGCTGCAGAGAACTACCCGGTGACCTGGTAAGTACTGCTGGACTGTGACGGACGAGTCTGGAGTCCCGAGGTTATGGTGATCTGGGAGCTTGTTCACGATTAAGCAATCGCCAATTGGAAAACTGGAAATTTTTCAATTGATCAGTCTTGCTATTTTAGTCTTTTTCTTTCTAATTTTCTCAGGCTGTAGAACCAGAGGGAAATGGGACCTCTTGGCATCAGACCTATGAACTTCCAACTGGCATGATAATAACCAGGCCAGGGAACAAATGTAAGCTCTTCCACAGTGAGATGGAAGAGCTGAACAGATGTGCAGGGGCATGGGGCATGTCTGCTTATTCGGGGGCCAGTGACAAGAACTACAAGAAAAACTGCAGAGATCACATTCTCTTGTCTGTCTGTCTGTCTGTCATCTACCTGTCATCTCTGTCTGTCTGTCTGCCTGCCTGTCTGTCTGTCAGTCATCCATCTGTCATGTCTGTCTGTCTGTCTGCTTTTGAGACAAGGTCTCACAAAGGAGCCCCAGCTGGCCTAGAACTCACAGATATCTTCCAACACCAACCCATCAAGTGCTGGGATTGAAGCCATGTACAGCCATGCCCCACACATTCTCCTTTGTTGAACGGGCAGGAAGTATCACGATCCTGAAAAAGACTGACTTTCAAGTTAGAATCTGGCTCGTGTTCTGAATCCTCAATTCTGCAGAGATTAGTTGCTTAATCTTTCTAATGGCTGTTTCCTTGTCTGTGGCTGGATGTTACAGAATTGTAAAAATAATTTAAACTCTAGGTGCACAGTGGGATGTAGTATGTGTACCATAAATGCTAGCTATTATTGACCCAAAAACCAAAGACTATTTGAGACAGAGAGGACCTGGTAACCAGCATTCTCGGGAACAGAGCACCTGATGTATGCTGAGCTCGCTTAGGTTCCGCTGAAGCTCACAGCAATCCTGAGAGCAGAACATGGAGGAATACTGTACTACTGCACTAGATCAAGATCCCATCTTTCCTTATTGATAGGGAAAAAAATATAAACCCAGACTCCACAGTTAGCACACTAAGCCATCACTCCCTACAGCTGTGTCTGTATGGTGGGTGGGGAGAAGGCAGAAAAGCAGACTCCATAGGCCACGCTAGAATCTTTTGTGGCCATCATGAGGCTAGAGCTGCCCCCAAAGCACACTTTACCAGGCTTAGTGCACTAGGAAAGTGGTAACATTGGAAGTGTCTGTGTGCATCCATGTGGAGCCCTGTGTGTTTGCCTGGGGAGCTAGATACACTTCACCTCCCTCTTTCTGTCTCATGTGCAGGTCTCCATTTGTGAAATGAGCCCCTTCAGAACAGGCTAGTTCTGAGACCCAAAAGTCACAGTGTATGCAGATATGTAAATACTGTCGGTGGTGCTCAGGGTCAGGCATGCCTACAGTGTCCTTGGCACAAGGCAGAGCTCTGGTGCTGGGGAAGGATCAAGCATAGTTTCTGTACAAACTGTAAAGCAGCAGATGTTCTCAAACCAGTACTATCAGGAAGATTTTAGCCCTCCCCTTTACAAACTATAAAGACTTTAAAAGTAATCAAGTATTTTATCAGGGACTTCCTCTTTTTTTTTTTTTTTTTAAACAAAGAACAATCTTACGTGGGTTCTCTGCACCATTACATGCTGGGCTAAATGCTGTATGCATGGATGCCCAAGTCTCACATGTACAGAGGCTAGATAAAAGGAGTGCTGAAAAGCATCCATTCCTAATTACTTCTCTAGGCAACAGCACTCTCACATTGAAAAGAAGTACAGGAAAACTCACACTGGTCATCAAATAGCTCTGGCATTCTTCTCACACGCCAACAAAGGAGAGGAATGAATGGGCTGATGCTAACTAAAGGCACAGGTCAGGAGGGGAGCAGTCACACCAGGCACAGGTCAGGAGGGGAGCAGTCACACCAGGCACAGGTCAGGAGGGGAGCAGTCACACCAGGCACAGGTCAGCAGGGGAGTGTTCACACCAGGCACAGGTCAGCAGGGGAGTGTTCACACCAGGCACAGGTCAGCAGGGGAGCATTCACACCAGGCATAGGGTCAGCAGGGGAACGTTCACACCAGGCACAGTCAGCAGTATACAAACCAGGCATGGGTCAGCAGGGGAGCATTCACACCAGGCACAGGTCAGCGGGGGAGTGTTCACACCAGGCACAGGTCAGCAGGGGAGTGTTCACACCAGGCACAGGTCAGCAGGGGAGTGTTCACACCAGGCACAGGTCAGCAGGGGAGTGTTCACACCAGGCACAGGTCATCAGAAGAGTGTTCACACCAGGCACAGGTGAACACATTAGTGAAAGAGTCAGTAAAGCATTTGCTGTCCAAGCATAAGAACCTGACTTCCCTCCACAGAATTCACATTAAAAAGTGGGATATGGTGGCATGTGCTTGTAATAGCAGCAGGAGAAGCAGAGAAAGCAGATGCCAGGTGAGTTCACACCAATGAGAGTCCTTGTCTCAAGAAACAAGATGGTTGTCACCTGAGGAATTACACCCAAGGTCGATCTCTGGACTCCACACACATAAGAAAAGAGAGAAAAGGCAGGAACCAGAATTGTGATGCCTGTCCTGGCCCCTAATGGTGTTGTAGCTAGTCAGCTTCGACACTTAAGTCTGGAAGCTAACTGTTGCCTAACTCCTCTTTCTGACAGGTGAGAAGAGCCAGCCAGATGGAAGCCAGACCTCCAAAAGGCCCAGGTACCTAAGGGCATAGTAGCAGAAGGAAACAGCTGTCCACGAGCAATGATGAGCCAGGTCTACCAGTGTACCCACAAACAGGCATTAGTTTCCATTTGTAGGGACAGCAGGTACCACTCTGGGACATTGACTCTCGGTCTAGGGAAAGTAGGAGCTGTTGGGTTCCCTTAATTATTTGTCAAAGCTGAACTGTCTCGAAATTTAGCAATTCCTGGTTTTCATTGGCTAAGTGTTTCATTTGGGCCTTGAAGGCAATGCCTTTAATGAATTACAGCCCAGGAAAGACTAGGATATATTCCTTTAATTTTGCATAAAGTTCTAAATTATAGAAGAGTCATTGTGCTCAAGGAAGTCATAATCTTGCTGAGGAGAAACACAGGCAAGTGGCTGTATCGAGAACTGCAGCTCAGCACGCGTAATCAGTGAGCCATGGAGCATGGAACAGAGTGCTGTGGAATTGGAAGGAAAGGCCGAGGTTGTCATGGGGATCCTGGGAAGTCTCAGGGGAAGGTTTTTTTAGCTGAATCTCAGGGTGTGCACAAGGCTTATTTTTTTTTTAATTTTGTCTGTATGCATATGTGTGTTGTATATACGCATTCTCAAGGATGTGTGTGTGTGTGTGTGTGTGTGTGTGTGTGTGCATGTGTACGTGGGCAGGTGGAGTCCAGAGATCAGTGCTGGGTGTCTCCCTTGATCACTCTCCACCTTACTGTTCAAGTCAGGGTCTTCCACTGAGCCTACATCCCCGTGATTCAGCTCAGTGGACTGACAAATGGGCTCCAGAGATCTGCCATTCTCTGATTTTCCAGCCCCAGCGGCAAGGTGAAGGATCCATGGCACCACATACGATTTACGTGGGTGAGGGGGACCCAAACTTAGGTCCTCATACTTAGGTCGTAAACTGAACCATCTCCCCACTCCTCGGTGGAGGGTTTTGGGGGGCTTTTTAACTTTTTTACATATATTTTTAATTAAAAGATAATCACATCACTTCCTGCTTTTCCAACCTCTGCTAGATTCCTCCTCACCCTTTCTCAAATTGATGGCCTCTCCTTCATTGTTATTGTTATAAACACATGTGCACACGCATGCACACACACACACATATATATATTACATATGTACACACAGAGAGATATGAACAAACACATAAATACAACCTACTACGTCCATTTTTTTTTTTGTCTATGTGAATATAATTTCAGGGCTTGATCACTTGGTATTGGGTAACCAGTTAGGGGGCTCATTCCTGTGAGAGGATAATTCTCCCTCGGAGATTCCCCCTTCAGGATTAGCGTGTCGTTCAGACCTTATGCAGGCTACTGTTTCTAGGAGACAGTTTCACTGTGGACTTCCTGGTCCTCTGGCTCTTACAGTCTTTCTCCTGCTCTCCCTGGATCTTTCCTTGGCCTTAGGTGTAGGAGTGCTGTAGATATATTTACTGGGCCTGAGGTTGCCACAAACCATTCATCTCTACATTGTATCCAGTTGTGGTTTTCTGGACCACTTTTCATTTGCTGTAAAGAAAAGCTTTGGGAGAGAGTTACTCTTATCTGTGGGTGTAAGGACAAGGTTTAGAATGCAGTTATGAATTAGGGGGAGGTTCTCTACTACAGTTCATGGGGTCACCAGCCCCCTGGGTGGACTGGGTACACTCTAGTACCAGGCATGATTTCCCTCTAGAAAACAAAAGGCATCCCATCAGAAGAGTTGGCAAGACCCACAGCACTGGATACAGAGGTACAGAGGCAGGATGGTGAGGGAGCAGGGCAGTGCCATACTGTAGGATGGGGGAGAAGAGAGGCTGAGGAGGCCAGACCCTGACCTCCTATGACTGGCAGCATTTTACACATGGCCTTGGCACAGCCACACATTTTCAACTGCCGGTAGCATTCAGCAGCTTTCCTATAATTTATTACGCATCTCCTGAGGTGGACAGTCTGGTAAGTGTCAGTAGATGAATTCACAAGGGCAAGCTTCACTACAGTCTGCACAGTGAATGTTCCCTCACCTCAAGCTTTGCTGTTTTGTCATAATCCTACCCTCCAAAGCCCAGTCCTTTGTCCCATCACCTGGCTCTCTGTCACTGTGCTTACTAGAGTTTTGCATAACTGTGAGCACGTAGTAAGACACGCTCATCTGACTTCTTCTATTTGGCACAATTCTCTAATTCATAATTGAGATTTGTCCACAGTGTGTGTTGGCCCTTTCCCCTTTTCCACTGTATGGATATGTCATACTTAACTGATTATTCATTGACCTTCTGGAAACATTCGGGCTTTCCCCATCTTTGTCTATTATAAAAAGATTATATGGACATATGTATGTATATATGCACGTGACATGGAAACGGAACAGACCCCTCCCTCCTGGGGTCTCTTTCCCTCATGGTGTTTTATAACAACAACAGAATTCCTAACTAAGATGTCCTTTTTTTTCTCTTTTATTTGTGCCTTTTATACTTATAATGTGTTTTTTATAAGCAGCATAGAGTTGGATCTTGCAATTTCATCCACTCTGACAACCTCTTCCTTTTAATTCAGGTGTTTAGAGTATTCACATTTTATCTGACTGTTTCTGTGTTCAGGATTGACTGTATCCTGTTGCTGTTTTGTGTATTTCTCAGTTGCCTTTTGCCCCACCCACACCTACCCCACCTTACCAGGCACACCTACCCACACCCGCCCCACCCTACTGGGCACACCTGCCCACACCTGCCCCACCACCTTTTCTGCTTTCTTTTTGAATGAACTGAGCCCTTTAATGATCTTACTTCACCTCTCTCATTAGCTTATTACACTGAGCTATATTATTTGAGTCATTACTTTAAGGATTATATATTTTTAAACATACAACAGCCTGACCCCAAGTGATGGCATACTAATTCACAAATAATCCAGGCTCATTGCTAAGATGTGATCTCCTCTTCCTTCCCAAGCCTCTATGCTGCTATTCAAATTCATGTTATCCATACATCATTATAATCTGTACAATGCATTGTTATTTTTGTTTAGCTGGTTGAATTATTGAGTGCTTTAAATAATGAAAAAAAAAATCACCTCACATTTAGCCTTGTAGTTTCCATATTGGTGCTCTGCAAATCTCCAGTGCATTCCGGAGGGTTTCCGTAGCATCCTTTCTGATAATGGATGCTTCCTGGTGGTGAAATTCTTTCAGAATTTGCATAGATGAAAATGTCTCCAAATTGCCTCCATGTTTCAAAGATATATTTGCTGCTTATCGAACTTCAAATGACAGGGTTTCTTCAGAACTGTTAATGGTCTACATTTTCTTGTTCATATACACAAGAAATGAAACAGTTGGGGCTGGAGAGATGGCTCAGCAGGTAAGAGCTCTGGCTGTTCTTCCAGAGGACTTGGGTTTGATTGACAGCACCCACATGGAGGCTCACAGTCATCTGTAACTCCAGTTTCAGGGCATACAACACCCTCTTCTGGCCCTCTCTGGTACCAGGCATGCATGTGGTGCTCAGATATGATGCAGGCAGAGCATCTGCACACATGAATCTCATTGTAAAAAGAAGCCAACGCCTTTGTTGCTTGTCTTTGTTGTGTGGGGCACCTTCTCTCCACTCTCTGATTCTGAGATGCTTTGCTTATGACTTGGTTTCTGAGCGTCTTGATTTTGAGGAACGTTGGAGTGTGTTTCTTTCCCTGTATCTTGGGTTTCACGGGGTTCTTTGAATTGCTTGGATCTTGCTTTATAGTTTTAAGTTTGTAAAATTTTTAGAACTATTTGTTCAAATTTTTTTTTCTGCCTCTTCCCCTCCTTTAAGGGATCACAGCTGTTTGCATATTGGACCGGTTGAGGCTGCCCCAGTGCACAGATGCTCTTTCACATTTTGGACTCTTTTGTTTGTTTGTTTTTACTTTATGTTAATACTCCTTATTGAAACCCCTTCCAGTACTCTGTAATTTTCTTCTCCAGTAACCACTCTTCTCTAACAGTCTGTGGGTGTAAACCTCCCTGCCCCCAAATGTTATTGTTTCCATCTCTAAGAGTTTACTTTAAGTCTTTTCTATCTCATATGTCTCCCAAGATTTTGACAGTAACAGTAAATCTCTGGCACGTCTAACATCTGTGCCAGTTCTGTCTTGATTAATTAGTTACTCCCTTCATTACATGACCCATTTGTCTGCCTCTTCTCCATGCCTGGTCACCTTTGACTGGTAGCCAGACGTTACACATTTTACCTTATTGGGTACCAAATATTTTTTATTCTTATAAATCTTGTTTCTTGGGAACAACTCAGTCTCTGAAAACCTGCTTGTGTAAGACTTGTTAGGTGGGTCTGGCACAGTCCTCGAATCTCAGGCTAACTGGTGTGAGGAATCCTGCTGTAGCTAATGCCCCATGAATTACAAACTTGTCCAGCACAGCTGGAGGGAACAAGTACTTTTCCTGGCCCTGTGTGGGCGTCCTAATCTTTTTAAATCTGTGGCACACAGATGCATAGATCAATAGTTCCAGTATGCTGGTACATAAGAGGAATGTGGTGTGTGTGTGTGTGTGTGTGTGTGCATACGCGCGTGCATGTGAACTGTGAATGCAATAAACACATACACATGGTTTAACAAATGTGGCAATACCTGCTGTGGAAATGGCAGAAGTTCTTAAATATTAACTGTTTCATTGTGATCACTGGTATTAAAGACAGTTATTATTATTATTAGTAGTAGTACTAATTATTATTTTGTGGGTTCCAATTGCAGACGCCTTTCATTTAGGAAACCAGTGCTGTTAAAACGGTGTTGAAGGGCTTAGTTTTACTCTTCCATACACCCGCTTCCCTTTGGTTCAGGAAAGGCAGGCCTTACCCGAAGGCTCTAGCCTGGTGAGTGGAGTCAGAGTTGTGTAATACAGCTGTTGAGACTCTTGTGTCCCATCACACCCATGAGACTGCGCTCCCTGTCCTCTGTGGCCACTCTACCTGTTTCCCCAGCAGAGAGAAAATACCCCTCCTGCTTCATTTTTACTTGCAGGTGGTTCCTCGAGATGCTCTATGCCAAGGGTGATATAGCTACTATCTTACTCTGGCAATGGAAATGGAAACAAATCTTTGCTTTCCCTAGGGACCCAGGGCAACAGAGCCAGGCAGGTGTGGGCCCAATGTAGCTGCCTCTAAATGCAACTCCCAGCTCCTCAACTCAGACTGGTGGCTGCAGCTATTGTTCTTCATGTGGTCCTTGTGGTGGGGGTGGGAGCCGGAGCAGCTATTGTGTGTGTTCTTTTGAATAACTGAATAATTTGAAGAGAAACAATGTTTTCCAAACGAAGTCATTCTTTCCTGAAATTTATGAGAGAACAAACTGAATCCTCTTCACTTTCTTTTATTAGGCAAACAATTTACATTTGATTATGAAAATGAAGTCCATAAACGAGATTACTTCATTAAGTCGCCACCCCCTCAGCTCTTCTTCTCTGGGGTAAGTAATCGCTGTGGTTTTACAAGCCTCCCACCAGCCTCATGGGCATTCGAAGAGTCCTTGCTCTTCTGAGCTTTAACTGAACTGCAAAACCTTTTCATTTCTCAGACCTCCTGGAAAAAGCGTCTTTTTATTCTGTCCCAGAGTCGGGGAAAGGGTCTCAGTCTTTCCTATTACAAAGATCATCAACACAGAGGTTCCATCGAAATTGACGGGTATGTATCCAGACCAGGAAATCTGTATATTAGCTAATGAGCCAAAGGATAAGATACAAAGAAGCTTAAACCCGAGCCTCTGACAAAAGCCAACCAAGGGCTTTGGACCTGCAGTAGTGTTTGTCGCTCTAAAAGAACTTAAGTAATGAACAGAGTGGGCGAAGGCGGTAGAATGCGTACTTGGTGCTGTACATTGTAGGCGGTAGATCTCTAATTCCTGGGAATTCAGTTGAGGGCTTTGTCTCACTTAACTTCCTGGTGACAGAGAGCCCCTGAAATCCACTTCATAGAGCCGAAGTGGAGTTTAAGAAATATTTAGATGAACCATTTTTCCTGTCTTTTCTTCAGAAATCATGGACTAGAAATATTGGAAAATATAGTGATTTGTGGACTCAGGAATCTAACCTAAATCGGAACCTCTGAATTGAATTTCAAGCTGAACAGAGTATTTTTAATTACTGATGAACCAGATCCAAAGTCTTAACTTATTTTTTTTTTAATAGAAAGAATTCAAATGAGATACATGATGTGAATTAGACAGTCTTTAAAATGTGGGTCAATGAAAGCTGCAGCTTCGTTCCTAATTTAAAGTAGGAGTCTGTTTTCATCTTAAGTTGCTATGTGTATCCGTTTAGTTACATTGTGTCCGTCTCAGCAGCTCCACTGTAGAAGTTGGTATAAATTGCCAGGAGAAGATGCAATCTGTGCAGAAGATGTTCAAGTGCCACCCGGAGGAGGTGATGTCCATCAGAACTGTAAACAGGGACTACTTCCTTATTGGCCATGACAGGTAAGCAGGAAGACAGAAGCCAGTCTGCTGAGTGTTCACAAAACACTATACAATAAACATACTGTAAACAGAAACCAGGCTGCCAACACAGCAGTCTTCATTGTGTGCTAAAACAGCTGTGTGTGTGGTTGTACATGTGCACGTGTCCACTTGTGCACAGAGGACAACCTTAGCTGTTGTTCCTCGGAAGCCATCTACCATGTTTTTTGATACAGGGTCCCTCACTGGGACTTGGATTAGGCTAAGCTGGCTCACCAGAANGCTGCAAGGATCTACCCGTCTCTGCCTCCTCTGCTGGCATTGCAGACATACTCCGCCATGCCTGGCATTTCCGTGGGTGCCAGGGATGAAATTCAGATCCTCAGGCTTTGCATGGCACACACCAACTAAGCTATTTCCCAAGCTTTAAAAAATAGTTTTAAGAATAATTATACCAGCTGCCTAAGAGTGTTATAGCAGTGCTTAGAACAACAGAGGTTGTAACCTCACCGTTCTGAAGGCTGAGAATCGGGAATTCAGTACGGGCAGGACCACACTCTCGTGAAGCACCTCAGAAGGAAAGCAGCATTTCAAGCCTCTCCGGGAACTTCTGATGGTCCCTTGGCTGTGGCACCAAACTCTAGCTGTCACATGGCATTCCCCCAACACACGTGTCTCTGGGTCCAATTTTCCCTTTTTCCCACAGACATCAGTCTTACTAGTTTAGGAGGCACCTCTATTCCATTATGATCTCAACCAATTATTTCTGCAATGAGTCCCTTTCCACATAAGGTGACGTCTGAGGACTAGGAGCTGGAACTGGGACATAAAGTAGATGAGGAGAGGGTCACAAAGTAACCCTCAGCGGCAGTCATCAAAGCCTTCTGTGAAAAACAACTCAGCCAAAAATATCTGTAGGAGGCACTCGTACAGGGAGAGACGTGCTCACCTTGAAGGCATCTGCAGTTTTTAAGAGAGGCTCCTGGTGCTAACAGAAGTACCCAAGTGGACTCTCACATCCATTTGTCTGCTGCAGGGGGAGATTATGGTATAGGAGGAGGCTGTGCCAAAGCAGCCACAGATGTTGAAGCCTTAATGTGTTTCAGCTTGACCCAGAGCTGCCAGGGTTTCTTTTAAATTGTCACATGGAAAAGAAGACAGGGGGTACAGATTTCAAGGTAGCATGGGCCATTTCAACTACTTGGGGACAGAGTTTTATTTTGTTGGCAGCTGATCCCAAAGCCTGTTCTGAATGCAAAGGACATTCTAGATTCAGAGTGAGTGTGGGAGCTATTGCTGCCAGTGCCAACTGAAACTCTCTTCCTATCCACAGGGAGAAGATTAAAGACTGGGTCTCCTTCATGATACCATACTGCCAGGGTGTAAAAGCAACCCATCAGAGAGCAGAGGTGACTCTATATGGCTAATGACGTTCCAGGGCACCTGAACACAGCTCTCTTTCCTTAGAAACAATAGTGGTCCTTTCTTTCTACTTAGCAACCGGCGCTAATACAAGGAATAAATAAGCAAAGAAACATGCCCCTGTTATTTTTACAATCAACAAAAGGAGAACATACTTTTTGTGTTTTGTATGAGAGCTAAATTAGACCGGCATTGTTTGTGGTAGGGGAGTGAACATTAATGGTGGCAATTTTTCAGAGTAGCTCCAAGTATACTATTTTCCACCATTGTGGCTCTCCGTACATAACCGGCTTTCCTTTGAATGACTAAGCCTGGGGAGGCGTCTGTCAAACATTGTTTTCATCTGCCTTGCATTTTAATATAATGTCTCCTGTGTCAGGTAAGCAGCTGAAGGGTTTTAATTGACTTCCCAAGCGGCTTTGTGAATTTCCCCCAGTCCTTTCTTGGAGAGGCTGCCACAGCGGGAGCTTGGCTGTAGGCACATTTAAGGATGCATTTTTCCAGGTTGTTCCATGTTTGTATTTGTAGCAAACGGCAAAGAGGAGAGAGAGCAAGGCAAATTCAGTACTGAAAGCAGAGAAGACAGGGTGTGAAGAGAGGCACCATGGAGAAGACATGCTTGGGGAGGGGGTACTCAGGGTGCCCATCAAGGCCTGGCTGAGTATCTTCGGAAACTTGGAAGTGGGAGAAAGTCACACTGACAAAATTAGTCATGGCTGATGGACAGCCCAGATATCAAGGACTTGGGGATACCCTGGAGACAGGAAGTCCAGGTCAAGGTAGAGGTATGGGGGTGGGGTAAGGGGGTACTGACAGCAATAGTGGAGCAATTGTGCTCTAATTACAAAACTTTTTTTTCCTAAGCAGGAGAAGCCTTCCCTGGGTGACAGAAGGCCAGTTTCCGACCCCAGTCCTTTCTTGGGTCTCTGCAGCATACCCGAGGGTATCAGACTTGCATCACCGAGGGCCAGTCTTCCAGAGGTAGTAATTGAATTCTCTTCCTTCCGTCTCAGGATTCAGCCATTGCTGAATGGTCCCCACTGCCTCAGGGAGTCAGTCACAGCTGAATGTCCCGCTGGCTAGCAGCTTATATTGACCTTGCTCATCAGAGTCAAATGCACCGAAGGAATCACTCCTGGGGCTGAGGAGATAGCTCCAGAAGAGCATTGTAAGCACAAAGACCTGACTTTGGTTCCCTAGGACTCAGGTGGCGCCACTCACTAACTCTAGTGCTGAGGAAGCAGAGACAGGTGTATCCTTGGGTTTGCTGGTTAGACAGCCTAACTACGTGGTGAGTTCCAGGTCAGTGCGGCAGAGGAACCAGTGGCAGGTACTTCTGAGGAACAACTGAGGGTCTCTAACCTCACGCATGCGCACGGGTGCGGGCGCGCACACAGGCACAGAATGATTCCTTAATCCTTATGCATGTTTGCCCATTTCCTATTCTACAGGTAGGCTTTAACACTCGCCTAGCTGACTCTAGATCTCATGCAGTTTGGATGCTCTAGACTGGGGTTCCTTCACTAAGCTTAGCCAGCAGCCCTTCCCCTCCTTCCACACACAGGGCTCAAAGGTCCCTCGTGCCCCCTGATCTCCTGCCGCACTGTCCACACCCTCAGGCATTGAGGGGCTTCCTCCTGCTTCCCTTCACTCATCCAGTTAGTCTTGCTTCCCGCTCTCTGTATAGCGTTGTCCCTTTCCACCTAGCGCAATCTGTCTGAGGAAGTAGAATGGCCTGTGGCCGGAAGGGGCGGTGCCTGCTCCTGGAAGGGGCGTGTTCAATTCTGCAAAGCCACAGGGTTGTGCACTCGCCTCTGGGGATTCGCTTTCTTTCCAGCTTTGGGAATGATCCCTAAATAGGCTGGGTGGTACATTCCCTGCAGGTGTATTATGTCATCCCTTAGAGATACTACTACTGGCAACCTTCCCTCTGTGGCTACCGAGCATATGCAATGAAGCAAGGCCTCCCATTTTATCAAGTTCTCCAACATTTTAAAAGCCTTTTTTTTTTTTTTTAGCTTATCAACATCCCCAGGCCCAACACTTCATCTCAGCTATTCAGTGAGCAAAAGCAGTGCAGTGGTAGGGACCATGGCAGACAGACAGATTGACCTTGAGCAAGTGCCTCTCGCTCCTGTTCATGACAGACCCCTTTCCCCCCACGGAGGCCTTATGGGTGGCTTTTCTGTTTTCCCTTATTTATTGAGATCAAGTAATAATTTTTTCAACCATCTCAAGTTAAAGTCACCAGTTGTCTTGCTGGGGTTTGTTATTAATGTTGGTACCTCCGCATAATCTGGTTCCATAGGCTGTCTTCATTAACTGCAATAGAATACTGTACATGAAGGGGTGTGGTCCTAACAACAGTGACATCAGTCCCACAGCTCTGAAGGCTGTAAGGTTCAAGACCACCAAGGAGACTCGTCTAGCAAAGGTCTTCTTGCTGGCTCATCAAGTCACAGACAGGCAAGCAATCAAGGCATAGGGCAACCAGGATGAACTCCACCTTCCTCTCAGATATGACATGCAGGCAGACATGGTGCTGGAGGAGCTGGAGGATCCAAGACAGTTCTACATTGTGATCCAAGCAGCAGAAGGGGACCGGCTTCTGTGGGCAGCCAGGAGGAGGCTGTGGATCACACTGCCCAGACTTGAGCATATATATATATATATATATATATATATATATATATATATATCCTCACTCCACAGTGACATACTTCCTCTAAAAAAGCCTACCTCTCCTTCAATAAGGCCACACCTCCTAATAGTGGCAGTTCCCATGGGCCAAGCATATTCAAACCACCACAAGCTGAAAGTGCATTTAACACACCTGCCTTATTAAACACCATAGCCTAGCAGCACAGCACACTGCAGAGTCCCCAGTTTCCCCCATGATTGCAGGGCTGTCAAGGAGCTGAGGCTCACTGCTGCCACCAGGTTTACAAGAAAGTTGTCATACCCTTATTGGTAGCCCACACAAAGGCTAACATCCAAAATCTGAAATACAATTTCTAGTAAATGCATCTTGCTTTTGCACTCCCTTATGAGAGAAAAAACAAAAGACCATTAAAAACCTGAAAGTTTAACCATCACAACTCAGTGTTCTGTCTCTGTCTCTGTCTCTCTCTGTCTCTCTCTCTCTGTCTGTCTCTCTCTGTCTGTCTCTCTCTGTCTCTCTCTCTCTCTGTCTCTCTCTGTCTCTCTGTCTCTCTGTCTCTCTCTCTCTCTCTCTCTCTCTCTCACACACACACACACACACATACACACTTAGAATGCTAAGTTCCATAAAATTCCCAGCAAACATGTGGGGGGGTCTTATGAAAGTCCCCAGCCATCAGGCATTGTTCTTGGGAAATTAAGTCACACTCATAACAATTCCTATGCCACGAAGAGCAGCTCCATCAGTGACAGACAATCTGGTGTCTGTTAGGGGAGGGAAGGCAATAATTAATTGCTTGCATCTACATCACCTGGAAGCGTATAATTCAGACTGTCACGTAGCCAACACTGCCTAATTACACTGCTGTAGAAACAGACAAGGCTGTGAACAAAACACAAAAGAGGAATCCTGAGCCAGAAGGAGGTTCAGTGACTCTGGGCTAATTACTTCCTCAGAGGCTGCTGAGAGAGGACCGGGAAGAGATGGGGGTAGGGACACAGTGACAAAGCTCTGTGACTTACACTCCACCCACAGTAGAAAACTTCTTGTTCGGAGTTGTAATTCTTCACCGTAGAGAAAAATTCCAAACATTAGCTATGCATATGTATTCCCACATTAGAGGGACCCCAACTGAAGAGCAAGTTCAAGTCATGTGGGTTTCTACCTGTCACACTCAAACAGCCTCTGATCTGGTCAACCCAACTGATCTATTACACTTTTTTTTTCTTTTCTAGAAAGTATTGGTTCAATTCTACTGAAAAGAAGGGGAGGAGGGAGGAAGGAACTCATTAGTTTCTTCTGTATCTTCCTTATTCAGCATTTAATACAGAAAAGTCTCCAAAGATTCCGGCAAGCTCATCTTCATCATGATCACGGTTTCCACTCAGAACCCACTCAAGAAGAAGAGGAGTACTATCTCACTCCTCGAAGTTTAGAAGCCTGTTTAGAAGTAAGTCCCCACTCCCTGCCCTGCCCTGCCCTGCCCTGCCCACCCCACCCTGCTCCGCCCTGTCCCACTAAGCACTCATTCCTTCAACATATGTGCCTAGCCTCTGTCACATGCTGCTGCCAGAGCCAACAGGCTGAGATCAGGAGGCACGAAGGTAAAGTTGGCAGAGGCGGATGCCTGGCTCACCGTGCTGGCACATGAGTAGGAGCCAACCATAGCACAAGACATATGCTTATATGATGTTTGGGCTGTAGCAGTGCTGGGAAGAGGGAGCTGATTTCCAGGCAGAAGATCAGAGAAGGTTCTACAACGGAGATAACATTTAACTACTTGGCCGATTAAATTTGGGACTTAGTAGTCTTTCTATTTTTCTGAACTGAAAGGAAAAGAATGAAAGTCCTTGGGTAATCAGGCGTGGGTGTATATGGGACAGCCTGTTGATAGCTAGTTGTCCTTTTGAGTGCTGGACCCTACACTGTACTCAGCCTGGTGGCCGCAATGATGAGTCTCATTGCACTCTTGCTTTCAGAGCCCGCAGCCTCAGTTACCAAAGACAGTGCTACCCAGGGAGGCATCGGACACAGGGAAGATAGCCCTTTCCTCTTGACTCAAGACAGGCTTCAGAGACCACTGACGTCAGTGTCTGGTCCATCGCTTAGGTAGGCCACAGCTCAGAGTGTGTGAATGGCAGAGCAGACAATGAACAGAACAAAAGGGCCAGCCCTGGCAGGCAGTGAGTTCTAAATTGACTCTATGCTGAGGGCAGCATGGAGCAAAGGTCTTCTAAGCAGGGAAGTGGTGAACCGTGAGTTAACTTTTAGGCACATTGGCCACGAAGCAGTTATCTGTAGTAACCAGATGTGGGAGGAAGATAGAGGATGTGGGAGGAAGGTGGGGCAGGAGGACAAAATGGTGGCCCCAGAGCTGAGACGTCTCCCAAATAGAAGGCTTTCTACTAGACAGTGACACATTCACTTAAAGATGGATTCTGGGGTCAGGTTGGTTATGGACGTGCTACATTACACAAGCTTTCCATACAGCAAAGTCCTCAGAGCCCTTGGTATGTCGTCCTGCACTAAAGCAGCCAAATGGGTCGCAGAGGTGTTGCCCAATGTTTCTTAAGCACAGAACACTTCTTTCACCAAAAATACTTCTCTGGGACAACCAAGCCATCAGGTGTGTAGTAGGACGAGCTGAAGATCCTCTGTGGAATTTGTCGTCTGTGGAAGTAGATGAAACTGTATAAAAGTGGGCAGGAGGGCTGAGGTGATTCAAGAACTGGAGATGACTGAACAGGACTTCACTGGGCAAGAGAAGAGAAGAGCATCGAGGTGGGGAAGACTGCGTGAACATGAAGTCTGGAAGAGCCTTTGGTGAGGAGGCCGCTGTGTGGAAGACTGACTTGCCCAGAATGCTCCAATGAGAAGGTGTCAGTGTTTGTGAGCAACCATTGTGTCTATCCTTTGGCCCAGTCAGCTTCCATGATTCAGACTCAACCACCTAGGGGAAAGGTTCATGGTATCCAATGGCTAGGAATGAAACAGAAAGGAAAATCTACACTTCCCAATGGAGTATGTGTGTCTGAAATGGGGCATGACAGGCTTTGAATCTGCCAGAATCCATGGTGGTTCAGTCTCCTGTGGTTAAGGTTAATATTCTCTGAAGAAGCACTTTCCTTGCAATGGAAGATGCGTTATTCCAGATGCAGAGAGGCGTGAGGCATGTGAGGAGGCACCTGGTCAGCGGCAGACCTGTATCCTTACGTCTGTTCCTCTTGTCTTTAGGTAGAGAATATCACTGGATCCAATGATTCTGGTGACTCCATTGAATCCAATAGTCCAGACCAAGGTTTCAAGAGAGCAGAGAGCAATTATGTGTCAATGAGATCAATGAGATCCTGGTGAGTTAGCTAGCCTGCTTTTAGTGGAACAATTACCACCAGTTCACTGTGTTAACCTTTGTATGAGGGTGTGTGCATATTTATATATGTGAATGGTGTGTGTGTGTGTGTGTGTGTGTGTGTGTGTGAGAGAGAGAGAGAGAGAGAGAGAGAGAGAGATGCACATATGCCTTAAAGCACATGTGGAGGTTGGAGGTCAGAGGTCAGAGGACACCTTGGGTGAAGTTGGTTGTCCTCCCCTTCTGCTTTGTTTGAGTCAGGGTCTCTCCTTGTTTCCACTGTACATAACATGTGTGCCTGCCCATGAGCTTCCCAGGATTCTCTGCATTCCATCTTGTCACAGAAGCACTGGGATTTCAGAGGCCTGCTACTGTGCCTGGCCTTACATGGGCTCTGGAGATCCAAACAGAGGTCCAACTGCTTACGTGGCAAACACTTTACCCACTGAGCTGTCTCTCTAGTACCCACTTCATTTGTTTAACTGTTGGCAAATTACTACAAAGCATGACCCAGGACTGTATCATCACATACTATCAATTGATTGATACAGGTTGGATCTCCTTTGTTTGAGATGCGTAGGATCATACATGTCTGGGATTCAGATTTTTTTCTTGTTTTTGGAATATCTGCATATCCATAATGTTATATCTTGGGGAATAGAACTCATGTAAACATGAAATACATGCATGCTTCATATTCTTGTATGCACATACACACACACACACACACACACACATACATGACTATAATCTTATGTCTTGAGATTGCTTTGTCCATGAAGGAGAGTCTGATGGTTTGGAGTTCTCCATTTGTAGCATCATTCTGTCACTGAACATTCTAGAATTCAGATGCTCAGGTGAAGGGTGTTCAACCTGTGGACTTGGGAGAAGAATAATGTGCTTTCTTCACCCACATAAAGCCACTTGGGACATCCTCAGGACATCCCTGTCTGCAGAAGTCCCTCTGGATTTTATGTCTCTCACTCTGTCCTTCCTGATCCTGTAAATGGTTATTTGGATTCCAAGTCCCACGTTTAGAAAGAAAGCATGCTTGGCTCTGCCCAGGGTGGGGCTCTGATGTTTGCACAGACTTCAGGACTTTGTTAGTCCCTCATACGGCTGTTAATGGCTGTTAGATGCTTATATTCAATGGATACAAAGGAAAGCTGCTCATGCATGTGTTTAAACAGGGGACCTTATTTAACTTCTTATGCTCCAGTCTCCTTAAAGAATCAACCTCTGCGTCAGCTGACGACAGCCAAGGGGAATTCCAGACCTCCCCGGAGATGGCAGAGCTGGGGCCTCCCCACCAGGACCGCGGCACAGGAAGCGATCCAAGTCTTTCACCTGCCGATTCCGAAGTCCAGACCACAGATGACCAAAAGGGGTCCGCCTCACTAACTGTTGTGAAATTGTCTATATTACTCAAGTAAAGCTCGGATTTCTAAAACTTTGTGGGCCCTAGGAGTGAGGCAGACACATTAAACACACTTTATATTCTAATTTCAAGATAGTTCCTCAAAATTTCCAAGTCAGCCAAGAACCTGATAGGCTTCAGTGTCACTGATGTTGTGAGCATAGGCAGTGGCTGAGAAAGGGAAGAGGAGTGGTCCCTGGGGTGCGGGTGGCATTTCCAACTATGGTGACACTTTCTCCCCTGGCCAGTCTTTTGAGCCCTAGAACTTGGACCATGCTGACCTGTCTAGTACATCTCCAGCCCCTCCTCTTAACATCCCGTGGGCAGGCAAGTCTCCTGAGGTTCTGACTAGATCCCTGGTGATGCCCAGGGCACTTGATAAGATAATTGTATTTTTTTAAATTAATCATTCATTTACATTTCAAATGATATTCCCCTTCCTGTTTACACCTCCACAACCCCCTCCATCCCATACCCCCCCCTTTGCCTCTCTGAGGGTGCTCCTTCACCCACTCACCCACTCCCACCTCACTGCTCTAGCACCCCCCCCCCCATGCCGGGGCATCAAGCCTCCCTCCCCTCCCATTGATGTCAGATAAGGCATCCTCTGCTACATATGTATCTGTACTCTTTGGTTGGTGGTTTAGTCCCTGGGAGCTCTGGGTGGTCCAGTTAGTTGTAATCTTAGCTACTTTACATGTCCTTTTGTATGGAATAATTTCTGGAAGACAAATATGCAAATAGAACTGATGGACATGGTAATAAACCCACTTAGTCCAGTTTTGCCTCCTTCCTCATTGTCTGCCCTCCCAAGTTGGGCAGGGGAGGATTTAATGAACGGCTTTCAGTGCCTTAAACTCACATTTCTTTCCTCATGTGTTCTGGACAAGGTTTAGCTGGAAAATGTCATCTCAGAAACAGAAGGTCAAACGTGTACTCTGAAAGGATAGTTCACAGCCAAGGATAGTTGACTGTTTGATGTGGCTTATACAAATGTTTTCTGTCTCAGCAACATCCCCGATGAGAGCCAAGTGGAGACACTGAACATGTTCCTCTCTCCTCGGGATGCCATCGACTATCTCGCTCTGGTAGAAGCAGCAGGACGGATATGGTAGGTGGGAGCTGTGAATGACAGGAAATGAACAGGAGTCAAGGGTGGAGGAGACATCTATTCTGAAACACCACATTTGACAAAAATGATGTTGGACACAGACTACAGTGTAGCCACAGAGGGGACCTGGAGGCAAAAGCATACTGCTTTATGTGAGGCCAACTTTTGCAGGGGTACATTTACGAGGACCAAAAAGTCCATCGATCAGGATGTTTCTAAGTCTTCCAAGGAGAGTGGATGTCAAGGGTGCCATTGCCAGGCACAGCAGAATGAATATTTAACCGATGAAAAGAGAGCAAAGTTAATAGGATCTAAAAGACAAAGATGTGCAGGAGTGTCTCCGGGTCCCATACCCCAGTGAAAAACCTCTGCTCCAAAACCCTAACACAAAGTCTGTGTGGCAGATGTTTTCAAAGCATAATTGCTATATTTCTGATTGCATATCCTTGCTGACTGTGACTGGGCATGGTCTTCCTACCCTAGATGAAGAAGTCAAGGTCAACCTGAGTTCCATAGCAGGTTCAAGGCCAGCTTTAGCCACACAGTGAGATTCTTCCCTCACATCCCCAAATAAATAAGCCTGTTAAATTCATTTTAATGGAGGATCAAAAATATTTATTTAATTTTATGTATATGGGTATTTTGCCTGCATGCACAGATCATGTGCACCACATGCATGCCTATTGCCATGGATCCTCTGGAATTGGAGTTGCAGGCAGTTGTGAGCTGCCATGTAGGTGCGGGGAATTGAACCCGGGTCCTCTGAAAGAGCAACCAACGCTCTTAATCATGGAGCCATGACTCCAGCCCTGGAAGATTGGATTTTTACACGATAATTCTTTAATGTAAAGAATATGCCACAATGTCATAACTTTCCATTTTCCAAAGTTTTGCAATCTAAGATTTGTAAATAGCTACTTAGCCTATGAGCTTGTCTACGGCCAAACTCCCAGATTAGTCCATTCACTACTTACTCATTAGAGAGTCGTTGTGCCGCTCTGTGTGCCCACTTCGGTCAGACATTTATAGAGTATCCTGTTTTCCTTGCAACAGTTATAAAATTTTAAACACCAACTAAGGAAGCAAAGAGGGTAGATCTGTATTCTCAGGGTCCCAACGCCAGGCAAAAAGGATAGTCACATGAATAAGTAAGTAGAAAATGTACGCCTTATTCAAAACTACAATTAAAGTGTTCCCACTGTGCATAATTATAAGTCCTGGGACAGGAGAGATTAACTACAAGCAAAACAAGGGACTGGGCTTGGCAGGGTGCTTCATGGCTTCATGGGTGCTTTGCTTGGAGCAGGGCTTGAGAGAGAGCGCGAAGTGGGGAGGGAAAGAAGCCAGTCCAAATAGACAACAGAGATGGAGTCGCCAACCAAGTGGGCCGAGCGCAGAGTGAGCATGCCCATTCCTGCTCTGCCAATGAGCTCTGTCTTACATCCCTATTGGATGTTGTATCCCCCTGCAGTGTGGCTCGCTGGGAAGGCCCTCCCCGACTTGGGTGCTTATTCTACCATGGAGATCATGTCTTGGCCGTGAATGACCTGAAACCCCAAAGCCTGGAGGAGGTGTCCTTGTTTCTTACCCGATGTATTCAGAAGGAGGTGAGTCCTATGGTTCAGCCCAGGCCAGACCAAGTTGGTGACAGGAGGGACAAGATCCGGGTCTCAGGTGGAGTCTCAGACCTACTGAGGCTCACCTTTCTGAGTGTCGGTTTTCTCATGTAAAATCTGACATTGCTGTGCCTTCTGCACAGAGTTATCACTAAAATTCAACGTAATACATAGCTCAACGCTCGGTATCTGTCTTTAAGGAGCTAACCTCTATTTACGTGGTCTTACCAGCTAGTTCAGTTTCCATGGTGTTCATCTCTTCTTAACCCACTTTGATTTCTAGCCCAGAGACCTTTGGACAGTCACCATCTTCTCAGCGTTTAGCGTCTCTCTAAAATGAAGAGCGAGAACTCTTCGTTCATTCATTCATTCATTCATTCATTCATTCATTCATTCCTACAGTTTCCAAACTGCATTCCTTGGATCTCTGGGATGTGTCTGAAGGAAAGGAGAGGGCTTCAATGAGGGACATTCACATTTATCTTTTATAAAGCGGTTACATCCAAATGTGGGACTACCCTGTCAATGTTCTTTGAAAACACAGAGCCTTGACTTGATATTTCTGCAGACTACAACACTAGAGACCCCTCTCCAGGCTCTAAGATCTGCAGTTATGTATTATGCATATTAAGGACATGTCTTGTCTCTTCTTCATCACTCTGTAAGCCTGCCAGTTGGATGGAAACAGTTATTACAGCTATTATGTAAAAGGCTAGTACCAGTCAGGCATGTGACTAAAGTAGACACACACACCAGTTACTGGCAGGGCCAGGACTCATTCATTCATTCATTCATTCATTCATTCATTTGTCTCCTCATGTTTTGCTGAACATCCAACTTTGCTATCCCGGATGCTGTTTGTTATAAGGCAACTAAAATGGCCTCAGCTTGCACTTGAGTAGCTCACAGACCAATGGATTAAAAACAAGAACAGTAGCAACTTCTTAGGGTACAGTGTGTGCTTGGGACACGAGAGACTACAGAAGAACAGACTGATCTTCAGAGGGAGGACAGGAGGCTTTCTCAGTAGACATTGTATTTGGCTAGAGATTTCAATCCCTGATGAAGAGAAGAGCTTGGCTTGAGGGTTTTAGTCCAATAGTCCAGAAACTTATAATTTATGGCATCTGCCAGTAGTCCATACTACAGCCAAACGGTTAAAAAAACAAAACATGTGCACCTTCCAGAAGTTACTGAACATTACTCTGACCCAAAGATTCAGACATGTGTTCAGCAACCAAGAAGAGGGGTTTTGACTGGACTCACGTGTAACCCTCTGCCTGGGTGTGGCTACATCATAACTGCCAGTCTAGACTCCTCTCCTGGGCTATTTCTGTCTTCCTCACTCTGCCTGAGAACAACTCCTACATAGGACTGACCACCAACATGATTATCTAGAGCAGTGGTTCTCAGCCTGTATGCCACAACCCCTTTGGGAGTAGGGGGAAGGGGCAAGCGACATTCTCACAGGAGTCATGTGTCAGATATCCTGAATATCAGATATTTACATTATGATTCATAACAGCAGCAAAATTACAGTTATGAAGTTGCAATGAAAGTAATTTCATGGCTGGGTCACAGCATCACGAGGAACTGTATTAAAGGGTCACAGCATTCGGAAGCCCAAGAGCCACTGATCTAGAGGATCAGAAAATTCATCTTTCTCCCCTACTCCTGGCTTTCTTTGTTTATGTGAAAGTAGATAGCCAACCCTCTTTTAAAATTTGAACATGTGGTTCTTGGGAAAAGAAAAACAATGTTGGAAAGGGACCTGTGGAAGCAATGGCAGGCATCTCCTGTGGCTGACATGTCTGAGCCAGCCATATCTGTTGGGCCACAGTGGAGAGAGATGGAGGCAGGCATAGGGACAGGCTAGAGACAGCAAGAAGAAAGCATGACAACATTGTAGAGGCAGAGGAGATGCTGTATGTTCTCCCTTCTGCTTTTGCCTGGGCCTCTCCCATATGGCGGTCTCCTTTGGATGCACAGGGTTGCAGAGCCCTTTGAGTTTTTGGAGCAACTGGGTCTATCTCTGTGGCTATCTTAGACTTCTATTCCTATAAGAAAACGCCATGGACAAAAACTTGGGGAACTAAGAGTTAATGTCTCTTACACTTCCACACCACAGCCCATCACCAAAGAAAGTTAGGGCAGGACATGACTGAGAGGCCATGGAGGAGTGCTGCTTGCAAAGCTGCTCTTTGTAGTTAACCTGTTCTGCTTCCTTATGGCACCAGGACCATTAACCCTGGGATGGCACTACTCACAGTGAGCTGGGCTCATTCATGTCAAGTATCAACCAAAAAAAAAAAAAATTGTACAACTGACTTATCCACCAGCTGATCTAGAGGGGACATTTTCTAGTTGAAGTTCTGTCTTCCCAAATAACTCTGCCTTGTGTCAAGCTAACATAATACTCGCCAGTACAGTGGGCCCTCATCACTCTTTAGAGCCTGCCTAGAGGCTTAGGCCAGCAGATGTCAGAAAATGAAGGTTCAAGTTCCATTTGAATGCACAGATTTGCGGCTACCCTTGGGTCATTGCAGTGCATCATAGGGTTTCCTTCAGGAACAGACTCAAGGGGTTATGATCATAAAAAGAGAAAGAGCTATAAGAATATGCTCTGGCAAGGTGTAGGGGAAGGGGTGCCTCAGCAGGCCCATGCCAAGGCATCCCTTCCCCCTGAGGGACCAGACACACACAGGTATAGTATTAGGTTAGAGTTTATTTAGGGCATGGGAAGGGGAGTTAAGAGGGTAGCAGAGGCAGAGAAAGGCAGATAAAAGGAGAGAGTAGAGGCCTAACATAGAGGCTGGCCATGGCCATATGGAGAGAGGGGGGGAAGGGAATGGGGCAAGAGGGGCAAGAGGCAAGAGGGTAGGAGAGAGACACAAGGGGTATGGTTGATGGCTGGTTGAGAGCTGGGGAGTCTGAGGATAATCTTCAGTCATTTAATGATTTCCTGTGGTTTGTCTTAGAAAGTGAAACTTTCCATTGGCCGGATCCCAAACTCGGAGAAGCTCCATGCTTCCCCATGTTCGTGCTCCTTAAGACACCAGTTGGCTGAATCTGTCCAGCAGGATTTGCCAGGACTGGAGAGGACACCAAAGAGGAGCCCCGCCATCAAAAAGATCCAGAAGGAAGCTGCTGGGGAGTAGGCTGCTGCAGGCCCAGGACACGGAAGGATGGAGCCTAGGCCATGCACAGCCATGTGACCGAAGACAAGACTGCATCTGAGTCACTACTGACTTAACAGCGGGGCCACTGGCCTCATGGGGGATGATAACTAAGGAGTAGAGTAAAACAGGAGGGCTGCTTATCTGAGACTGCCCCAGACACAGCAGACATCATTCAGTAAATCCCAGGTCTAAATAATAGCTGTGTGCTTCTGAGGTCACAGTCCTCACAGCTGGCTCTTTGTTAGCCATATCTTTTCAGGGATGCAAGAGAGTGAACGTTTGTAGCAAGCAGCCCTCCTGGACACTTCCTGTGGCTCAGCAAACCAGGAGCCATCAGTCAGGCAGAGTGGCCTCTCTGTCTCACTCAGTACACCTGCTCTCTTAAAGGCACACTAACTATTTGGGAAGCTGAGGAAGTTTGGAGCTGTATCCAGCCAAGATGTGCTTGCTCTAAAAATAAATAGGAAACTATGTTTGGACACTCTTAATTGATTGGTTTATTGCCAAATCAATTCTGCAAAGCCAAAAGAATCAAAGGCCTTTTAGTAATCAGGAAAGAGGAGCTGTGAGCTGAGCACTAATCAGCTTGGGGACTGTTGGTGCGAAGGGGGACTTAGAAAATGTATCTTAGCTGTCCTTTCAGGGGGAAGAAATGAAGGCTTTGAAAGATCATGATCCTCGATCTTCATGACTCTTGAGTTCTGAGCGGTTTGGGGAAAGAACCACAAATCTGATATCTGCTTTCCCTGACCTTTACCTTGTGTGTGGGTTTAGATTAGTAAAGACCTTTGGCTTGCAGAGGAGACATTCAGTTCGCTTTCTGTTATCTAGATTATTGCCAGTGTAAAGTGTGCATGTGTACATAAATCATGGAAATAAATAAATGTGCATGCACGACTGTTTCAAATCTCATAAATAAGGAATCAAGCTACTTCAGTGAGGAAATAAATAGCATCAAGGCAAAACTGCTCCAATCCAGCTGTGGGCATGGATTCACGGGCTCTGAAATCCGCGTATCCCCTGCTCTCTATGTGCCATCAAGGAGGCAAGGGGGAATCTAAGGACCTAGGAGTTAACCATCCACCCACTCACAGCAGTGCTGAGACAAACAAACGTGACTGCAGGTCCTTCCCAGTGATCAGCCTGCCACCCTCCCTCAACCCCAGAACCTTCCTCCTGCTGCAGAATGAGAAGGGGAAGGTCTTGTCAGCTCCACGCTCTGGGTGCTTCTCCTATTCAAAATGTTTGCTTCTCAAAACAAAATTGCTAGGCAGACTCCCAACCCAAAATTCCAATATGGCATCTCTGGTGTAGGCGTCTGGAAGCTGCACCCTAATGCACTCCTGAGAGATTTGACCAAGGAACACAGCTCCTTGATGAATCATCCCAGAGGCTCAGTGAAGAACTTGTGCTCCTTGAAGAGGATCAAGTTAGTTTTCAGCAGTGCTGAAGAAATCAAAAAATCATTGCCCACTCACCTCCAACAGGGAGCCCCACCCACCTCCAATAGGGAGCCTGTCCTGAAGAAAACAGCTCTGCTTCTCCCCTTGTTTCCTCCTCTGTGGAGAGCAACACAACCTCTCCTGGAGGATGTGACCTTCCTGACTGGGCTTAGGTATGTGTTGCTGGCGACTGAGACAGACAGGAGACACCACCATTTCACTGTTCTCTGTGCTGTTCCTCGGAGTCTGCTCTCATTTCCTCTGTGCCACCCCTTTCCTAGAGCTGGAAGCAGCTACACACCCTGTGGTTCGATGGCAGTTCTTTGCTGTGGTTACAGCAGGACAACTCCAGACCTGGGAATGGAGATGTTTGTCTCTATCTGTCATTGAGATGAGAGTACAACCCAAGAACCTGCTGAGAGGGGGCAGGAAAAGCCATCAGGCCAGTCTTGACAAAGGTTGTGTCTTGTGTTATACAATTTCATCAAAGTGAGCTGCACCATTCCCATTCCTTCTGCTACCCATGGACACACGCACAGTCAAAACTCCATCTGTAACCTTTTTCTCTGATGTCCGTATTGACCCCATTCCAGGTGGATGACCATGGCTGATGCAGCAAAGAGCCTGGTTCAGTTGTCCCTAGGAAAGATGGCCCCCTCTACTTAAACAGCAAGGAGAAAATTAGAATGGCTTGGAGCCATGCTTGGCTGTTTCATCTTTGCCCTTTCCCTAGTTAGCTTTAACTGTCAACTTGACATAGGTTAGAGTCACTTGAGAACAGAGTCTCATGGGAATAGATTGGTTTGTGGGTATGTCCTTAGGGATTATCTTAATTGTTCATTGGTGTGGGAGTCCCTGCCCACTGTGGGCAGCACCATTCCCTAGGCAGGTGATCCTGGACTGTGTAAGAAAATATGAGCTTGTGAGTGAGCCAGCAAGCAGCAGTTCTCCCATGGTTTCTGCATTAACTTTCTGCCCAGACTTTCACCAATGATGGACTGTGATCTACATGCTAAAATAAACCATTTGCTCCCCTAAATTGCTGTTGGTCAAAGTGTTTTATCAGAGAAACAGAAAGGAAACTAGAAAAAGCCTGCGTTTGATGAGGCTCTTAATCTGGTTGAGGAAGAAGCCAGAGCTCAGAACTGTGGAAAGACTTACTATAATATACCTCCTCCCCAAGTGCCATGCTGGACCCACAGCTCCTCAACCCATACCTTTCCCACTTCACGGCTTTTCAGTGGGATGTTGGAGTACCACTTCTCTATATCCTACTAGGTGCCTTGGATCTCCAGAACACATCTCAGGCATATCTGGAGGTTTCCATTTGATTCTCCCTGCTGCGGGTGCAAACCATTCAAAATGAATTGCAAAGATCATCAGTTAAGAGAGAGAGTGAAAGTTTATGGCCAAGTTCATGTAATCATAGAGAGAGTGTGTGCAGGGCCAAGTACATATAATCAGAGAGTGTGAATGTGCAGGGCCAAGTACATGGAATCATAGAGAGTATGTGCAGGGCCAAGTACATGGAATCATAGAAAGAGTGTGCAGGGCCAAGTACATGGAATCATGGAGAGAGAGAGAGAGAGAGAGAGAGAGAGAGAGAGAGAGAGAGAGAGAGAGAGAGAGAGAAGGGCCAAGTACATGTAACCATAGAGAGAGTGCAGGGCTGAGTACATGTAATCATAGAGAGAGTGTGTGCACAGCCAAGTACATGGAATCATAGAGTGTGAATGTGCAGCGCCAAGTACATGGAATCATAGAGAGAGTGTGTGCAGGGCCAAGTACATGGAATCATAGAGAGTGTGCAGGGCCAAGTACATGGAACATAAGGAGAGTGCGTGTGTAGGGCCAAGTACATGGAATCATACTTAAAGCTGTTGATGTTTCTGCATTCTTTCCTGTGTGGAGAGCAGGCTACCACAGAGTTATATGTTTGTGTGTGCTGTATGTACACACGCACAGCAGAGAGTGAAGACCTGGGGAGTCATAGCGACCCTGCTTCCATCCCCCCTCCCTTATCTCTTCAGGGCTGTGCCAAGTGACTCTCCTTTGGGATGATGAGAAGAATATAAAGCATAAACAGGCCTCACAGCTTTCAGACTCGGCTGGGTCAAATCAGCCTTCTTTGCTGCAGTTGGGTTTGTGGCTGGGCAACACGTGTGTTTTAACGAGAAAGCTCTTTAAAATGTTCGAGTTAATGATGCCTAATAATCACAGGACCTTGGGACCCCTCTCTGACAGGATGGTTCTGGAAAGCTTTGCACTCCCAATGCTTGACCCTGGGACTGTTCTGCCTGATGTGGTAGCCACCAGCCACATGTGCTATTTGGCTTTAAGTTAGTTACAATCAAATAAGTGTAAAATTCCATCTCAAGCATGTTGGTCACACTTGGAGTATTTGATAATCTTCTATGGGAACTGGCTACAGCATTTGGACAGCACAGAAACAGACTTTTTCCATCATCACTGAACGTTCTACTAGACAAACTTTTCCTATCTTATGTCCCAAGAGGAGAACAATGACATCTCATTCACCACCATATTCCCAGCTCATAAATACAGTGCACTGTTTACAGAAAATGCTTGATAAACATGTGCTAAAGGAAGATATCTATTACAATTTGTGTTGTGATCATTCATAAATATTATTCAGTTTTGAGAAAGTTTTCAAATAAAATGCTCACATCCATAACTCTGGTAACACTGGCTTTTCTTTTATCTTGTTTCTTTCTGGTATAGTATAATTAATTTGAAAAACCAAGCTGTAGGATTTTTCCATATAAGTTGTTTTCTGAACAATTAGCAAGTTTCTGGGGGGGGGGGAGATCGGCAGCACTCTTGGGAGCTGTTAGAAAAACAGGAAGTCACAGGTCTACAACTCTGCAGCAAATCTGCTGAGCATGGGGTCCCAGACCTTGTCTCTCCAGGTGACATCAGCAGGGGCATGGGGGCTAGGATGAATGTTGTGGTTCTCAAACTCCTGTGCACTCAGCCACAGCTAGGGACTTCAAGGTGTTGAGAATGGGAGCCTGCAGGCCATGATAAGCCCAGGGCTGGAGGCAGAGGGATCTGGCTTAGTTAGGAGTGAGTGTCAGGAGCATGGAGGGGCTAAAGGGAACCTTCTGCAGGAGACTTAGGCACAGCTCTGTTCGACAAGCCAGCCCTCCCTGCCAAGAGGTCCTTGATGAAAGAGACAGCCTTTACTTGTCCAAACTGTCTTATTCATGGAGGATGAGGGTGCATACCTCTTACGGTGAAACAGAGGCTAAATACATTTTATGCAGGAAGGGGTGCCCAGGAAGGGAAGCTCATTGGCTAACCACTCAGGCCTATCTAGATACCTCATTGGCATGGTCCTTCATCAAGGTCCAATGGGCATGGAGCAGCGGAAAACTGGTTCATCACACAGAGCTGTGTGCAGCACACTTCCCAGAGCTTGCCTAAAAAGGCTCAATATTTTTACATACCTCTGGTCTCAGTCACATATTCATCTTCTGACCTCTTACCCAGGAAGAGTACAAAAACCCAAACATTGTACTCTGAAAACTAGGAGACTTTTACCAAGGCTCCTTTTGTGACAAGTTTATGTGTTTTATAGTCCTCCCTTCAGATGAGTCCAGTTCTGTGTGACAGTCAATTAGTTGGTGTCTTAGTAAGGGTTTCTATTCCTGCACAAATATCATGACCAAGAAGCAAACTGGGGAAGAAAGGGTTTATTCAGCTTATATTTCCACATTGCTGTTCATCACTAAAAGAAGTCAGGACTGGAACTTAAGCAGGTCAGGAAGTAGGAGCTGATACAGAGGCCATGGAGGAATGTTACTTACTGGCTTGCTTCCCCTGGCTTGCTCAGCCTGCTCTCTTATAGAACCCAAGACTACCCCCAGGGATGGCACCACCCACAAGGGGCCCTCCCCTCTTGATCACTAATTGAAAAAATGCCTTACAGCTGGATCTCATGGAGGCATTTTCTCAACCGAAGCTCCTTTCTCTGTGATAACTCCAGCCTGTGTCAAGTTGACACACAAAACCAGCCAGTACAGTTGGCAATTGCCACATCTCCAGTGATAAAAATGTTAGACTATCCTCAGGGTGGGAGGAGTAATGGGGACCCTGACTTTGTAAAGCTTGTCCTTAAGTATGTTAAGGCAGATAGTGGGCATCCAGGAGGCAAGTCTGACTGTCCTCCATCCAAATTCACTGCTGGAAACACAAAAGACTTAAAGACTAGTCCACTGTGGCAACACTTTGTAGGTGGGGAACCTTGGGGAGAGCCTAAGAGAGGGTTTCATATCTTAGAGAATGAGTAGAATTTACTTGACATTCTAGAACAGGTCATATTCCCAGTGTAGCCACAGGAAAGTGAACTTGAGGGACAGAGAATGTCCCAAGCATTCTGAAGGGACCTGGAAAGGGCATCCCTGGGTAAGAGACAGTATGCTACTTGCTTAATATAATTATTTATTCCTTTGTAGTCAATAGTTCTTTTTTGTTTTGTTTTGTTTTGTTTCGAGACAGGGTTTCTCTGTATAGCCTTGGCTGTCCTGGAACTCACTTTGTAGACCAGGCTGGCCTCGAACTCAGAAATCCACCTGCCTCTGCCTCTCAAGTGCTGGGATTAAAGCCACCATGCCCGGCTAGGCAATAGTTCTTAAATATTAAGAACTGTATCTTAAACTAAAATTAACACCATCAACTAGGGTTTCTGGTGGGAAGATTTTTCTATAAAAAGGTACAAATAGCTCTTAAGTTAGAGCTGAAGGACGGCAGAAGGTGATAGGAAAGCGCTGGGAAGCAAGTTCAGACGCACTTCCTTGAAAGCATGAGGACTTGAACTCCAGCCCCAGAACCCCTGAGAAAAAAATGCTGGGTGTGTTGGCCTTGTTTCCCAATCTCAGCACTGGGTAGGTGGGGACAGGCAGATCCTCAGGACTCGATGGCCAGCCAATTCCAGAGGTTATCTCCTGGCCTACACACAACTGTACCTGCATACACACTCAACACATGCAGAGACACACAGACAAATAGATACATACACGCCTGCACGCACACAACACACACAGACACATAATACACAGTCACACACAGGTGTACCTCCACATACCAACACATACAGACACAAAGAGACAGACAGAAACACACACACACACACACACACACATACACACATACACACACACACGACAAAAATGTCCTCAAAGTCTAGAAATCAGGATACACAGAGCTACATCACAGAGAGAGAAGAAAAACCACAAAAGTACTTCCTGAGATAATGTATTCCTCCACTCCCCCAAAGGTGGGCACAGTTGACTTGGGCTAATGCGCTGCTGTCCCACAAGTGTCTCCTCAGACGCCATCCTCTATAGCAGTGGTTTTCAACCTTCCTAACGCTGGGACCCTTTATGCTTCATGCTGTGGCGACCCCCAACCATAGAGTTATTTTCATTGCTACCTCATAGCTGTAACTGTGTTACTGTTATGAATCCTAATGTAAGCATCTGATACGCAGGATATTTGCTATGTAACCCCCCCAAAGGTGTCACGCCCCACAGGCTGAGAACCCTCTGCTCCAGGAGCTGCTGAGCGATCTGAGTTCACCTTTGCACAGTTAAGACCACGAGGATTTCCCTGGACTCCAATTGCCAATCAATTCTCATACGCTATCTTTCAGTCCTACTATCTTACCGCACAGTTAACACATATTTAGAAGATCTCAGAGTTCTCCCTGAGAAAGCAGAAGCCCTGGCATGAGCTCTGGAGAAGGGGAGGAGGCTCTGAGGCCAGGGCGGGGGAGCGTCAGGAAGAGACTGGTCTCCACAGTTGCAGATGGCTGGCTTGATGCTGTTGCAGGGATGAACGCTGCCATCCAGTTTGTTCTGTAATTAATATCTCACACTTCCAAACAGAGTGTGTGAAACTGCGAGGGACTCTGCCAGAATTCCTCCCAGCTTACATAAGCCCTGCTGGAGCGGGTCTGGGGATTTATTAGTGTTCTGAACATTTGATGAAATCTATAGCTGCTGTACTGTATACACAGACCCGATACTAACGTCGCCATCAGTCAGAGGGCGAGGCCTCCTTAGTAGAGCTCATCTACTAATGTGTTAGAGATTCACACATTACTCATGATCACCAAAGAATTTGCATACTTACAACCTCTTTCCTGCAATTCTTCTCTCCCAGCTTGCTGGGTTTAAGAGTACAGGCCACGGAGAACTCTTGAACTCTCTGTCACAGACATGAAAAGTAACGGGAACATCACTGCCATGCTGAGGACATTTTCAACTCAGGATTTATTTATTTGGCAAACACCAAACCCACGAGTCCAGCTCAGACGTCACGCTCCCCCAACCAGGCAGAGCTGATCGCCCCATCTATGTTTCTGTGCCTCTCCTCCATGTGGACTTGATCCAGGATTCCCAGGAAACACCCAAATCCAAGACACGCAAGTCCCTTTTATAGAACAATGCGGCATTTGCATATAGCCCACACACATATGTTTTGAATCTCCTCTAGGTCATTATAATACTAAATTCAATGTCAGTTCGGTGTGAATAGTTACACTGTCTTGTTAGAGAATAATGATATGAAAAAATTGCATGTGTTCAATACAAACATAGTTTTTTTTTCCCCCAAATATTTTCAATCTGTAGTTGCACAGGTACAGAACCCTTATTCATGGAGGATTATCTGCATCTGTTACCCCAAGCAAATCTGTAGATCCTTTGTGGTTTGGAAAAACACATTTCGTCCACTTTATATTGAAGACTCTTGAATGATAATAGCTGCCTATCAAACTAAAGTGGAAAGGACACCACAGTTCCACAGTGCAGCATCATTCACAGAAACCACTCTGGTGCACACAGGTTCAACAGGCAGGTCTTCTGTTGGCTCAGTTACCCAGACAGAGGGTTCTTGAAGCCCTATGGCTCAGCACCTCTAGGGCTGCAGGGGGCCTTTGCAAACACCTACTGGACTAGGGGTAGGGGGAATCAAATTTCCTTTCCTTTCGTCTTCTTGGGATTTTCATGGTAAGTAATATCAACACAATTTTATAGGAGAGAAAAACAAGATGAGAGAGGTCAGAGGTCGGGTCATTGTCTCCAGGCCGCAAAGTCAACCCCTCTCACTCACTTGCCTGCTGACGTCATGCACTGCTTGGTGAAGTAGCCTTTGAGGCCCTCACTGACCTGCCACTTACTCGCTTCAACTAAGCAGCTAAGAAATTACATCCTGAAAGAAAGTCATGAGCCACCGGATACAGGTGCTGGCAACTGACCTCAGGGTCTTCTGAAGGTAAAGAAAGCCAGCAGGGCTAACTGAGCCCTGAGAGGAAGCATCTCAAGGCTGCTCCTCCTGTTCCGCCCCCCCCCCCCACCCCGAGCTTGGAAGGCTTGCTCTCCCCCCACCTCCAGCCATTGCCCCCCCCCGTTTTCCCCACCCCCATTCCAACCCACTATCCCACCCCCACCTGCTGCCCCCCCTCCCCAGTCCCCAGAAGAACAGATCTGGCTCCTGTGCTCAGTTCTTTTGGGAGAGCTACCCCAGTTTTTTCATGGGCAACTCAGTAGAGGTCACACTTTCTTTGTTTTTCTCTGATGCCAGCATAAAATTGAGGTGGTTTCCGGAGCCTACTTTACTTCCCTCTTGAAAGCTTATCTTTTCTTCCTCTTTCTGAGTTAATATCTAATAACTTCTAAAATCAACGATCTACCTGTTGTTACTTGTGAGAAAGAAGAAGAGGAGGAGGTACGAGTGAAAAGGAAGGTTGGTTTCCTTAATTCCACTGACAGATGGAAGCCAGGAGAGAGTACCTGCAAGTCATGTTTCTAGAAATGGGGTTCCCGGGGTCTTTGGGAAAAGATGGTGCCAGATTTTTTTTTTTCTTTAGAGTGAAATTTTATTTTAATTTCATTCACACAGTTCCAAGTTCTGTTGCTCTTTTGGATTCATCTTCTCATGTACTTATTGATATTTTCCCCCTGCTTCGTTCTCTCGGGTTTTTAATCCTTTAAGCACTTTAATAATACAATGGGATCTGTAATCCTATCAAAAAAGTTTTAGGAGACAGGCTTTGAGGTTACTTTCTCATTAATCATCCTTCTGCCTCTAAGCAATTCGAGAATTGAAAGCTAGATCTCTAATGGAGAAATTACATGATCTATACCACACTGCCCTCCGTGACATGGGACAGTCAAATGGTCTGGCCATGGCTTCAGCGGTATGGAGGTGATCAAGGGTCCGTCTAAGTCTCTTTCATCCCTGGCTCCTTTAAGTTAAAAAAATTCCTCCTTTCTAATGACCACTACACTGTGTGTATGTTTATGTGTGTGTATGTATGTATGTATGTATGTTTGTGTGTGTGTGTGTATGTGTGTATGTTTGTGTGTGTGAGTGTGTGTGTGTATGTGTGTTTGTGTGTGTATATATGTATGTGTATGTTTGTGTGTGTGTTTGTCTGTATATATATGTGTGTATATGTTTGTGTGTGTATATGTGTGTGTGAATGAGTATGTGCGTGCACACGTGTGCTCATGTATTTGTGTATGTGAGTATAGTGTTTATGTGCTATGGTGTTCATGTGGTGGTCAGAAGGAAACCTTGGGTGTGGTTCTTGCTATCTGCCTTGTTAGAGGCCGCGTCTCCGGTTTGCTGCTGTGTATTCTAGGCTAGCTGGACTGCAAGCTGCCGAGGCTTCTCTTGGCTCCGCCTCCTGTCTGACCCGTAAAGCACCAGCATTACAGACATACGTATCCCACCCACCTGGCTTTCCATGGGTTCTGGAGATGTGACCTCAGGTCTTCATGCTTGTGTGGCCACTTTCTAGCCCAACCGCCACTTCTTGGCACATCCACGCCTACTCTCCTGCTTATCAGGAATGGCAAATAGTCAAGATGTCACCCGATCGTAAAACATAAATATACCTTCAAGGATAGGCCCTATGTGGCTCATCTGAATTAGGAGCCAGGTCCTCAGATGTGTGGTATAGTGGGAATACACTGTATTCAGCAAAGGCACACATCTTACTTGGAAAGGAAGAGCTGAAAGTCAGAACTCTGAAAAGTGTGTTTGAGGAAGGGGCAGTGAGGAATCTGGAGGGACACTCCCTGAACTGGTCCCCTCCCCCTGACCGCAAACTCTCTCTGCTGCCATTCTATGGGAACTCAGCCCTGTGGTATGCGTCCTGCCTATGAGGTGCCAGCCTGGTGCAAGTTTAGCTGGTAACCATCACCCTACACGGCCCTTGAAGGAAGGGTCTTGGTATTAAAATGCTCAGCAGCCATAGTTTCTTGATAGAGCATGCATAAAACTAGTATAAACCTATACAAGAAATTAATGCAGATAGTGTTTCATTTGAAAATGTCTGGAGGCTGGGAGGAATTGCCCAGAAAATTTCCATATGCTAACTGTTTTTCCCTCAGGTCTGGAAATAAAACCAAACTTAATCATCGCAACAGAACTGAATAACAGTATGTCTATCTGTTCAGCCCTTATGTCTTTCCTTGTCCAGATGCGCAGAGCTCCAGAGAAATAGAAACTCAAGTTGTCAGCTCCCGGTGCAAATCTGTGTACCTGTTATATGCAAGCCACACTGAAGACATACAGAAACAGGACCCGCCTGTCTATCTGTCGTCAGTTCTGGCAGCCTGAAGGTTTGGAAAACGCTAATCAGCAGCAACAATAACGTCCCTTGCTAGGGGCTGGAGGGAGGGCCCTGTGGATTAGGAGGCTCACTGCTCTGGAAGGGGATCCGAGTTTGGTACCCAGTACCAACTCTGAACTCACAGCCTCCTGGAGACCCAGGACCTGCTTCTGGCTGCCACGGGCACCTGTACACATACGGTACACACAGGCAGCACGCACATGCATATGCACACGCACACACACACACTAATAATAAAACACCCACACACAAATAAAAACGACATTGAAAAGTCCCTTTAAGACTTCCAAATTGATGCCCAACCTCTACCAGAAGTTGGAAATAAAGTCTAAGCACTAAGAGCTCCTATTTATTCAGGATAAAGCCTTCATAGCTTCAAGTTTACTGACTTCTGATATCTGAGGAAAGCCATCCACTTCAGCCTGTCCCTGGCGCCTGTGGCCTCCTGCGTACTGGTCAGAACACAAGAGCAATCTGAAATGGATGAAAGGAGCAAGATTTCTGCTCTCATGGAGCTATTATGTCGTAAATCATCAATACTGCATAGGAATTACAATAGATCTGTTTTCCATATTTCTGCTCAAGAGCACACTCTCTGCCAGATTTTTAATGGATTTTTAATTGAGCGACCTATTCTGAGTTGAAAATAATTCTTCAACAACATGCATACTGCTTAGCATATCATTATTTTAAAAAGTATTCATGCACTAACATGAAAATCAAGTGTACCCTGGGTTAAATGCAGGAATTTTAATTATCCATAAAATTTAAATGTGCAGGGCATGATGGCATGTGCCTATAATCCCAGCACATAGAAGAGAGAGAAAAATAGAACAGAGACTCAAAGCCAGCCTTGGCTACATAGCAAGTTTGAGGCTAGCCTAAACTAAATGAGACCCGATCACAAAACAAAACAAAATCTAAATGCATTTAACAGACAGACAACATCATAACCTTTTGAGAATTTGCTGTTGTCCCTGAACTCCAGAGTCTTCCCGAGCTATGGTGGCTTTTGCCAGAATAATCTTGGCTTTCATTTTCAGACAAATGCAATCTCTTGAATAACTTGTGTTTTTTTTGTCCCGAGAAATAGCAGTCCCATATGTGTAACTCTTATAAAGGACCCAAATATTTTTCACTTCATAATTTTGCTTCGTGTCTGCAAGGTAATTGGAATGGATTAGACATTCCCTAGCAACGTCTTTCGGATGTCAGCCACTCTGGAATTTTACGTTGGAATAATTAAAGTGCATGACTTGGAAAGGGCAAGAAACTAGGGGAATTCTTCAGAGCATGACATTTATGAGAAGATGACAGAGAGGATGATGTCACCAATGAGTTCAACCTTTTGAGATTCTGGTGACCAGCAAGCCTAGACTTAGTCCAGTCCTCCTGGGTGACTCACTGTAGATATAGGCAGGGTCTCTCTCTCTCTCTCTCTCTCTCTCTCTCTCTCTCTCACACACACACACACACACACACACACACACACACACACACACACATCTTTAATCCTGCTCTCCAAATTTAGCTCCCCCTCTCAAACAATTTGGTGCTACTTAAATTCCGTACACTGGGTCTCTGTGAGTAATCCTGCTTAGTCTTAAATAGAATCCAGGTGCACGGTGCATTTAAGTGAAGCCTTTTCGCCCGATACCAACACCAATCAGGAATTGTGCACCAGGTGTTCTCTCTTCAGGATCAGAGGGCATTAAAATGATTTCCTTCCGTCTACAAAATAATTTAAACAGAAAAAAAAAATTAAACCATGTCATCCCTCCCCAGCTCTATTCTGAATGATCACAACTGGAATGTTGGTTAAAGTCAACATTACAATATTTCTAATTTCACAGGACAATAATTTAATCTTTTAGATCAAACAAGGCCAAGAGACAGAACAAGTGGGCATGTTTGCAAATTATTTCAAGACCACATCTCTCTAGTTTTGCAATGCATTTCTTGAGCCATGGAAATGAATGAATACACAGCATGTTCTGACTTGAAATTGGGCATTCAGAATGAAAGAAAATGAATGTGAGCTGCTTCCTTTTCACAATTCTTTGTGTTTAGGTTTTTAATTAACACACAAAGATATATAGCTGTACATACTAATATGGAACCAGGTAATAATCAATACATTGTATATCTTGAATAGCATTTAAATCAATGTACTTATGCTCTCAAACATTTATCAATTCTTTGTGGTTTTGTTTTGTTATGTTTCAAAATCTTTTCTTCTAGCTGTTTGAATGTTCAATACACAGTACCCAAGAGCTTCCTATTCTTACCTGACTGTAGCCAGGAACGCATTCATAAGCCCCCCTCCCCTACTTTCTCTCCTCCCCATTTCCTCCCCCTCTCCTCCCCCTCCTCTCCTTCCATCCTCTCTTCCCCCCATCCTCTCTCCCCCCTCCCCTCACTCCCCTCCTCCTTCCCCATGTCTGATAATCACCAATCTACTCTCAACTTCCATAAAGTCTGCTTTTGTAGATTTTCCATGATAGAGAAAGTGCATGGGATGGTTCGTATGTGTTCTGCCCAGGGAGAGGCACTATTAGAAGGTGAGGCCCTGTTGGAATAGGTGTGGCCTTGTTGGAGTAGGTGTGTCACTGTTGGTGTGGGCTTTAAGACCCTCATCCTAGCTGTCTGGAACTCAATATTCTGCTAGCAGCCTTCAGATGAAGATGTAAAACTGTCAGCTTTCCCTACACCATACCTGCCTGGATGCTGCCATGCTCCCACCTTGATGATAATGGACTGAACCTCTGAATCTGTAAACCAGCCCCAGTTAAATGTTGCGCTTGTAAGAGTTGCCTTGGTCATGGTGTCTGTTTACAGCAGTAAAACCTTAACTAAGACAGTACAGCATCTGTCTTTCTGCGTCTAGTCTGCTTCATTTAACATAATGGTCTCCAATTCTATCCATGTTGTCACAAACAATTTCATTCTTTTGTGTAGCTGAATGAGTATCTAATTTTGTACCACATTTTCTTTACACATTCACCAACTGATGGACACTTAGGTACTTCCATTTCTTGGCTATTGATGCACATGGACACACAGATGTCTCCTTGCCACAGTGACTTACTTTCTCTTGGATGTGTGCCCAGCCCCAGGATGGCAAGGTTATTTGGTAGTTCCATTTTTAATTTTTTGAAGAATACATTTCTTCTTCTTCTTCTTCTTCTTCTTCTTCTTCTTCTTCTTCTTCTTCTTCTTCTTCTTCTTCTTTTTGTAAGATCTGTATTTATGAGGAATCTTTTTTAGGTCAGTAAATTTTAGATCTACCCACTCAAGGAATGGATTATATCCATTATTTAAAAGGGTGGGCTTTTTTTCCTCAATAGAAAGCAACGAGGCCCCCTCATCACACATAACACTGAGAAACCATTACTTCTTAGCAAGCATGAGATTTGTGGGTATGTGTTTATAACATTTTTCAAATTCAAAAGAAGAGGCAAAATCAACAACAACAACTAGTACAACCACCACCACGACCACCACCACCACCACAAACACTAGG
>NC_034590.1:167596638-167601217 GCF_900095145.1 Mus pahari
ACCACAAACACTAGGGTAACAGCAACCACCACCATGACCACCACCACCACCACAAACACTAGGGTAACAGCAACCACCACCATGACCACCACCACTGCAATGAGAACGCCAACCAACACAGCAGGGAGGACCCCAGCACTAGGTTCCTCAGCAGGGAGGACTCCAGCACTAGGTTCCTCAGCAGGGAGGACCCCAGCACTAGGTTCCTCAGCAGGGAGGACCCCAGCACTAGGTTCCTCAGCAGGGAGGACTCCAGCACTAGGTTCCTCTTCTGCTTGTTCACTTTGGTGGCTGCTGAGATTTGTTTTGGATTTTGTCTTCCCAATAAAGAGCACAGTTTCCTTAACACGAGGGACTCCAGCAGGTCACAGAGCCAGAGCCTCACAGGTACGTCTGTTGATGAAAAGATGTCTGTCAACAGGACAAGAAACATGCCAACAATCCCAAGAATACGCATATCACAGGTTCATTTGATTGGTATTTGTCAGGGTTAGCCTCTTGACCCCCAGACTTGGTAAAACTTAATGAATGCTTACTCCTTTTAATTGATGTTCTTTGAATCATCCTTTTAAACTCACTTCCAAGAAAATAAGCTCTTTTCCTACTCATTTGTAATACTGTATGTGAAAATGCATATAATTTACACACAGTGAAGCCCGTGCGTGAGTGTGTGTGTGTGTGTGTGTGTGTGCGTGTGTGTACATGTGTGTGCAAAGCTTATATTACTTTCTTATTCTGAGCATTTTCTGTTTTTCTCATGACTGGGCAGAAATCAAATCTCAAATAAATTGCCTTTTCACTTCACCTGCTAAGAAAGCAGGCCTCTGGTGTCTGAGTCTGTTAGAACTCATGGCTACGTTTATAAGAACATTAATGTGAAAACCTACCTTTTGAGTTATAAATTTTTATAGTCCGTTTTATTTTTAGAATTTGTTTATACAATATGAAATGTGATAAAATAATAGCATTGGCTTAATTTAGGCTGGATTCCTGGTTTAGTCTTGAGGAAAATCCTGAAAGCGTGCAGAGAAAATAATTGATTCCATTTTTTCTTAAGCCATAAAAATCACATAGAGTTGAAATGGATTGCATTAAGGGCATGAAATGAGTTGGAGTCCCGGTTTAGATATGGAAAAATTGAATGCAAAATTTTCTCAGTTACATATACCAACACATCGTGTGTTCTAGTGAGATTTGATTGGTGGGATCAGGGGTCTTAAGCCTAGCTGCATATTAGAATTCTTTCACAAGCTTCTCAAAATAATACCAGTGACCCTCCTCAGGACAAAACAAATCAGATCTCCAGAGTGGTCCTTAACCGTCAACATTTGCAATGTCCCATATGAGCCTGACACACAGCCAGGGTTGACAATCACTTTGCATAGTCCTACCTCAGACAAGGAATTAATCAGAGGCCACAAAGACTGTTCTGTTGGTAATGCTCTTGTAGCACAAGCGTGAGGACCTGAGTTTGGATACATGACACTCGTTTAAAAGAAGCCCTGGGTTCAGAAGGGCAAGACTGTAATCCTAGTGCCAGGGAGGCAGAGCCCTGGGGCTCATTGGCCAGCTTGCCTACCCACTCAATGAATTCTAAGTTCAACCAGAGACTGTCTCAAAAGCATCCATATGCACTCACAGTCCTGTAAACTTACACAGGCATGGGCACACACACACACACACACACACACATCCCTCCCTCCCCACCCACCCCCACACGCACGCACTCACATGTAGTAGACGTGCTGGATCACATGGCCAGTTCTGGAAACTGACTTTGCCTATCTACAACCAGCAGATAGCAGTAGAGGAGGGGAAGAAAACCAGGCCCAGCACCAGGTGAAGTGGTCCAGTCTACACACAGTGAGTACTCAGGAGAATCGTTAAGGATTACAGAACTTGTTAAAGTTATTCTCAGTGCCACAGTGTTTGGGTCTCTCCTGAAACTCATATCTAGGTCTTATATTTAGAATTCTCAGTGACTGTGACCAAGGAAAAGTGTTTGAAACCCCAGAAAGGGCAGGGAAGGGGGAAATCCCAGAATAAAAAAAATCATTCTTTCTCAACAACTTCTTTTACCTCCAAAGGATGCAGACACTAGGAAAATATCAAGTCTTTATTTGCCATCAGTCTGTCTGCCTGTCTGTCATCTGTCTACCTTCCTTCCTCCATTTACTTTATGTGCACATGATGTTTTGCTATATGCACACACTGTGCAATGAATTGATCAAGCTAATTAGCATATCCATCACCACTGATAGCTGTCTTTCTGTGATAAGAACATTTTAAATCTACTCCTGGCAATTTTCTAGTTTGCTATGCATTATCAACTGTGCTCACCTGTCGTATAGCAGGTCTCCAAAGTTTGTTGGTCTTGTCTGTATAAACCTTTGTGTCCTTTAGCATTTTAAGATTTACCTATGTTTGGTCTGCCTTAAGTATTTATGCTTTGATGATCATGATGTTTAAAAGAATCATTGGATTGAAAGGTACGAGTAAAAGAGTCTTGTGTCTGGTGAGATGGCTCGGTTGTCAAGAATATTTGCAGCTTTTCCAGAGGCCCCTGGCTTAGTTCCCAGTACCTATGTCTGGCAGTGAGCTGCCTAAAACCCCAGCTCCAGGAAATCTGACACCATCTTATGGCCTCCATGGGTACTGCATAATGTGGCATTTACTCACACAGACATATGCACATGTATGTACATATATTAATGCATAAAATATATGATCTTGAAGTTGATCCCCATCAGCTCCAGGGGAATTAAGAGGGAAAGATAACAGAAATCCCAGTCTCTTTCAAAACGTTCAGATGCACTGCATCAGCATTTTTAAAGTTTGCACTGAAAGCTACTCTTTCATCTTCTTCAATCAACACAGTTTCTCCTATATTCTAAGTGCTTGTCTTTATCCCATGGATAAGAGTAGCCCTCCTTCCTTATCAAAGAAGCTTAATTTGTAGCAAAAGCTATTACAAAGATCTACAACTGGTCAAATGCAGAGAATGAGTGACCATACAGTGCTCAACCCCAGCTGGGACATCTACAACCCCACCTCTACAGCTCAGGCTCAGGAGACATCATTGAAGAAGGGAAGGAAGGGTTGAAAGTGCCAGAGAACCAGGATTCCTGGTGCTAGATAGTGTCTCCTAGACATGGCAGAGAGGCAGCTGTCATGACATCTCAACAATGTGGTAGCCTAAACAAGACCTGCATCAGGACACCATCTGTTGGCACGTCAACGTGAACGGGAAAATTTTTACAGGGCCCCATCTCTAAATGAAGATGGATAATTGATGGGAAGGGAACGGGAAGTTGTTTCTAGGCATGAGTCTCTGATAGGTGATCAATACCAAGTGGTCAGCTTTAAGCATATGTATGTGTAAGAAACACTAAGTGGGCATAGTAGGTTGTGTGTGTGTATGTATGTATGTATGTATGTATGTATGTATCAATAATAATCATAGGAGAAGTCATGAGTTTTAAAGGAAACGGGGGCATGGAAGGAGTTGGAGGGGGATACAGAAGGGTAATAGCAATTAAATATATGAAATTTCTAAAAAGCAAATTAAGGTTTGCATTGGGGTATATTTGAATCTCAAGGTGAAACCTTCAGCACTTTTTGGAAGGTCTACAATGTGTAGAACAGACACCAGGGGCCGTGGCGTCATTGTCAAGTGGAGTTAAAGGCACTCAGCCAAACTGTGGCTGTCGATCCAAATACCTGTGGTACCATGTGGACTGATTTTTCTGATTGTTTTAGTTATTAGCTCCTAAGGAGTTAATGGTTTACCTAAAACTACTTCAGTGTGACTCAAATGGGACATTATCTTTCCAGCAGCTGGCAGAGTTTCTGTATCCCGGAATTTGTCCTCTGGGGAGCAGCCAAATTTTAAAATGTTTATATATTGTGTCCTCTTTCTCCAAGAGGCTTAATAAGAATTTTGGTTGGAATTAAATTTATAATATGGTGACTAGACATTTTCATTTTTTTTTTACCAGGATAATCCCCTTAGAGCATTGTGCTTCATCTATGTAAATATGAGCAATTTTCAGATGCCTGCCCCTACGCCAACAAATTGCAAAAAAAACGTTGATGATATTTCGCCTCCCGGGAGTTCACAGATTTGTTTATCAACTATGTTCAGTATTATTTTCAAGCTTTGCCATCAAAATTGTGGGCCTCAGCAGTCAGCCATTTCATCACTACTAAAACTTGACTCCACAACTATACCGGTGTTGTTGAAGGTCAGGCCCCAGTCAGTCCTCGGCAGCTCTCAGGGGTTATTGATGATGAGGTGAGGGAAATGGCTGATATTGGGAAAGTGCTAGCTCTGCAGGCAGGCACGAGGACCTGGGTGTGGACCCTCCAAATCCACACGAAAACTAGGTGCAGCATCATGCAACTGTAATCCCAGCACTGGGGAGGCAGAGACAGGAGGATACCGGGGACTGCTGGTCAGCTCTTCCACAGGCAGAGCTTCAGGTCAGTAAGCTCTGTGTTCAGTGAGACCCCTGTGCCAAAAATAAGGAGGAGAAACAATTGAGAAAGATACCCAATCTCTCTCTCTCTCTCTCCCACA
>NC_034590.1:167602202-167608051 GCF_900095145.1 Mus pahari
TACATAGAGACTATCTGTAAGTTCTGTGACTCTAGAGAACCCTGACTAATACAGCAAGCAAACCTGAATGATACAAAGACATCATTAGGGGCATCTGGGAGTCTCCAGAGTTAGATATGGATTCCAGCAACACGCTTCATTCATGGTAAGCCGTCTCTGAAGTAATAGAGACAGTGAAAAGCAATTAGGACTGAGATTCGTGTCTTCCTCCCGGAGGACGCTGCATGTGTGTGTTGGCCTCAGGCCCAGGACGAGGAGAGTCCGTGCAACAGCGAGGCTAGCATGGGTGTGCCCTCTGGGTCAGAGTGGGCAGTTCCTCTGTGCTAAAGATTATTCTGAGTCGTACTCGAAGCTCTCGAGGCCAAATGCTGATTGCGCAAAGGTCAAGTCTTAGACAAAGAAGGAATGCCCATTCAAAGCTAACAGGCAAATTATCCCAGAACAACGGGTTTCACACCTTGAAAAAAAAAGGAGCCAGTTCGGACCAGAGGAAGTGAGAATGTGGTCAGAGACGAGGGATGTGTGGATGACACGCTCTTCTTTGAATGGAAACTTCAAACACGAATGACTGTTGAGCAGCCCTGCTAGAATTAGGTAAGTGATCCAGAATTGAAATCTTCAAGCTTCGAGATCAAGCTAGGTTTCTTTTCTAGGAGCGGATGCTGACATAATAAGAATAAGTGGTAGACGAGCTTGCTGAGTTCTGAGAGCGGCCAGAAAGGAAGCAGACAGGTTCAGTGTACAGCGAAAGAATGAAGGAAATCGTGCTCAAACGATCACGGCTCAAAGACCACTTAGGCTCCATTAGCTCAAATGATCATGGGGCCAAAAGACCATTAAGGCTCTATTGGCTTCATAGGCTCCACCGAAAGCATCAATTCAAAGTATGGCAAATGAATGCCAGTGCCAACAAATAAGTGTCATGTGTCCTTAGGAAGGGCCATGCAAGCCAGGCTCTCAAACGCTAACAGGCTCAGTCCAATGGTTATTCCTCGAGACCCACTGTGGGAGAGCTAAAACTGCCATGGCACAGGTCCTCAGGATGAGACTCACAGGGGCTCTGATGTAATACTCTGTGGAGAATGTGGCCGGGAAGTGGAAGTGTGGCAATCTGGGGTACCACTCTGTATGAGGTACATACCATACTGGGACTTCTCACTTATCATTCACTGTTACTCCAAGACATGAAGACTATCAATCCACTTATAGGAGGAACCAAGGCTTGGGTCGGTCAGAGAGGCAAGCACTCCACAAAGGCTGCTGGAGTCCCAAGGTTCTGACTTGGCTACATTGATTTTCTTTTGGGTTTTGCAATATTGTCCTGTGATTTCTCCTGGGGAGTCCTTGCAGCTATTGTAACCAGAGGTCCATCTTTGCTTTTTGCCTGGTACCGCCTCCCTCCTCTGCATTCTCTTCCTCCTCCCTGCGTCCTCTCCTCCTGTCTCTCAGGAGTACAGAAGTTCTGAGGTCATTCTCTGCTTTACTTACAATGCCTCCCAGAAAGAAGGAATAAGCCACACACTTAGATAGAGATAAAGGGTGGGAAGTAGCAATATTTTGACAGCAGAATTCAAAAGAATATAATTCAAGAAAACCCCATTTCTGAGTGTCTTATAAATTCCAAGATCCTTCATCCCAGTGGGAGCTATTACAGGCTGAAAACACAGGTGCGTTCAGGGACGCCACCTTCGATGATCCGTCTAAATGGGCAGGGGAGCAAGGCTCTGATCTCTTGGAAGTGACACAGCCTTGGAGTCACATCCCTCGATGTTAGCACTCAAGGTCACCCTCATATTGGATGATCACAGGCTAGCCTAATTGGGAAAACTTTGTCGTTTTTTTTAGGTTCCTGAGTGCAAATCATTCCACTATTCTAGGCATTCGTTTACCGTTCTTTCCTTCCACTGTTGGCACATTCTCCTTGTGTGTCCCTCTAATGTGCAGCAGGCACTGTCTTCTGTGTTCCTCTGCTAATGTGCAGCAGCTACTATTCTCACATGGCCCTTTAATGTGCAGCCGGCACTCTTGGTTCTTCCCACCTGAAGCGTCTTTAAGCGTCCATTATGATGGAGTCCTATACTAGAAGCTGGCTACATTTTTAGTTATCCTCAAAGTGTGGTCATTGTTTTGGGTACTTCTCTCTCAAAATAATACTCAACTAATTAGCATCATAAGAAGTCAAATAAGAAAATCAAAATAGCAATAAAGTATGGGTGGCTATTTTCTTCTTCTGTCTTTACTCATTGCAAAATTTCATGGATACGTTTGGGCCACTGTCAGGGCCCTGTGATGCTGACCCATCTCCTTAGCATACAGCCTGGTTTCCTTGCATACACAGCCAGGCCTTTGTAGTGCTGAGCGCCTACAGGCCACCTCAAAGGCTCCAAGCCTCTCCCTCAGCAAGGTCTCTGCATATGGTGTTCCTTCCTTTTGACCAGCGTTCTTCCCTCACCTGGATCTTTCTCATCTGACAGCTCCTAAGAAAAAAATAAAATGTAGATCGGTAAATATAGTGAGAAGTTTGGTTCCTTTAAAAACACAGAAACGTTCTATGTGAATGGTTTTTGTTTTAATCCCAGGTTGTGGGATATGGGGCTGCTTCAGATTGTCCCCAGCAACTGACTATGATTTGTCTCCTGCTCTGGGAAGGGCATGATTTTGCCCGGTGCACATAGCTTATGTTTGGAATTCTGGGACTCTTCAGAGGGTCTAAAATGCCAGAGCCCCCAGAGAGGGACAGCTGCTGCTCCCCTGCTCCTGCTGGCTGCTGCTGGCTGCTGCTGGCTGCTGCTGGCTGCTGGCTGCTTACTGGTTGCTGGCTATCTCTGGTTGCTGGTTGCTGGTTGCTGGAGATATCCTGACTACAAAGATCAAACTTGCCCCAAGAAACTTAACTCCCTTAATCAGAAGGAAGTAGTCTAACGAGATCGACACCCCTTTCCCCGTCTAACCTTTCACTCCTGCCTAGTGTTGGGGTGTTGGAAAGGTAGAGAAGGGTGGAAAAAGAACCCAATATAGTAGTCAGAAGTGTGGTTTCAAGGAAGAGGGTGGGGTCAGTACACAATAGCATGTATCAAAACCTAGGTTTGAGTAAATGGGAAACTCTCTAATTTATCAATTCAAACTTTACCAAGAACAGAGTTGGTTTTTATAATTTATTTCCATTAAATATTCAATATGTCTTGCTGAGCACTTAGAAATTTTCATTCTGGATACGAAATAAACTGTCATTCAATGTTGTAAATTAAGTAGAAATGTGTTGTGTCAGGCACCTAGCTGGACTCTAGGGCTGAAAGTCTTTATAGGTTATGGAAACATTGAAAGTCCGTTTTGTTTTATGGCCCCATAGCATTTGCACTGAAGGTCTTGAGTTGTGGCCTTAAGCAGGGCAGGAAATGGGCTTCTGAGTGTGGAGAGATGTTCACTGGGCTGCAGAGTTCTGAGACATCCAGACAAACGCTTCACCACTTTAATTGTGGGTGTGTCTTCTGTTCTTAAACTTTGCTAGTCCTTACCTGGAAGCTTAAGCTCCTGGAGGCAGAGGAGCCTAGCACCCTTCGGCAGCTTGCCTGCTATGCTGTCCACGGAGCACTGCAGGTGTTCCTGTCTGTCGGGGTGTTGGCGTACCCACAGGGTTTCATTCCAGTTGCTTAGAGCTAGGCAACACACCCACATTTCTTTCCTGGTGAGTCGAGGACTACAAAATGGCTGCGTTTTACCTTTTTCAGAGGAAGAAGCTGTGAGCTCTGTGGACTGTTGTGTTTTTCTCCCCTCAATAGATTCATCTGTTGCCCTTCCATTTTAAAAACAAAAAGAAAAATGCCAGAAGACTGCAAATTTCTAATTTTACTTCTGAAAACACTGACTTGTTAGCTGCCCTCCTCTCCTCTCCCTCCTCCTCTCCTCTCCCTCCTCCTCTCCTCTCCCTCCTCCTCCTCCTCCTCTCTTCCTCTTCCTCCTCCTCCTCCTCCTCCTCCTTCTCTCTCTCCTCTCGTTTTTGTTCATTCATGTAGGTTTTCTCTTTCCCTGTCACTACCCAACTCTTGTTCAGGGGCCTATTTTTAAGATGAAGCAGCCGTGTAGCAAATGCTGGCAGAGCTTCAGAAAAGCCAAGGGACCACTGTCTCCAGCCCCAACCCAGGTTGAGAATATATTATCCTTCTTATTTTTAAAGATGAGTGTGGCGTGCATGATGTAAAACAGTGGAAAAATTCAATACCACAGCACAGCTCAGTTCCTGGCAAGGAAGCGCTCTCCCCAACCCACTCCACCCCCGTGGCAGGAACAGGCACGCAGACTGCAGGCTACAGGCCTCTCAGCTTCAAAGTCCCCAGCACAAGGAAGAAGCTGCCACAAGACTCCAAGGGAGCCAGAGTGGAAAGCTCCAGAAATTGATTATCAATATCAGTAAGCAGAATAACTCACATCCTAGGAAGGAAACCAGGCCTTTGAAGCTGTGTTTGGGGAACGCCGGGGCAGAAAGACTATTTTGGATATGTGAGCACAACTAATCTATTTACAAGCAAAGTCTTTCGTTCTTTTATCAGAGAAGCAAACCAGCTGCCCTATTAGTCTTGACACCGTGATCTGATGTGTAGTGGCAATGGGTTAGCAACATCCCCTTCCTGCGAGCCAGGATCCGATGAAGTCTCCAGGGACTCTTTAGAAACAGAGGGAAATGCCTGTTGTCCCTGGGCATTCAGCTGTTGGGATGGAAAAAGTGGGGTGAGCTGTCCACAGCAGAGTTTGAACTGTGGTAGCCTGGGTCGTCACTTCATTGCTGTGGACAGTGTGATCTTGACAGAATCCAGGGGGAGAAGATGAACTTTAAGCTAAGCAGTGGTGGCACAGGCCTTTAACCCCTGCACTTTGGAGGCAGAGGCAGGAGGATCTCTGTGAGTATGAGGCCGTCCTGGTCTACCAGGTGAGTTCCAGTATAGCCAAGGCTACACAGAGAAACCCTATCTTGAAATTCCCCCTTCCCCCCAAAAAAACCACAACCAACCAACCAGCCACCCAACAACAACAACAACAACAACAACAACAACAACAACAACCTGCTTGTATCTCGAAGAGCAAGCAGCTCTGGGTGTGGGATCTGTACACTGCCTGCTAAGGAGGGGACTCTCCAGTGCCATCTGGAAGAGCAGCTATCCTAAGACTGAGAACCATGGTGAATATACAGAGAGAAAAGCACACAAAAGATGTCTCCTATGCATAGGAATGAGGAGCTCGTACTTAGGGTAACTCAACATCTACAGCTTTTAGATATCTTCTCCCCCCACCCCCAACCCTTTAAATAACAATTTGAAGCTTGGTCACTGACTTATTGCATTTTCAGAAAGGGAAAGATGCTTCAGAAATCTTCAAGCAGTTCAGTAGAGCTGACAAAGACAGTTCATGTAGGGTACTATTAAACTGAAGTTCTAAAGCATAAGCTAGTATATATATATATATATATATATATATATATATATATATATAAAATGATTTACCATTTATTTGTGTCAATGAATTGATTATGAAATATAAATGATCTATATGCATGTGTAATTTTTCCGAGACAGTCTCATTATGTCACCTTGACTGTCCCTTAACACAGAGAGATCTCCTGCCTCTGCCTCCTGAGTCCTGGGATCAAAGGTGTGCGCCACTCTGTCTGGTTTGCATATACAGATTTGTTCTGCTCCTGTGTGCTCATGGTATGATGGAATTGCTGTAGAACTCTCACTCAGTCTTCTATCCTTTTTCTGGTGGGATGTTCCACTGTAGAGAATGCTGTGTCATGGGATGCTCCACTGTAGAGAATGCTGCGTCATGGGATGTTCCACTGCAGAGAATGCTGCGTC
>NC_034590.1:167608654-167641970 GCF_900095145.1 Mus pahari
ATGCTCCACTGCAGAGAATGCTGCATCATGGGATGTTCCACTGCAGAGAATGCTGCGTCGTGGGATGTTCCACTGCAGAGAGAGAATGCTGCGTCGTGGGATGTTCCACTGCAGAGAGAGAATGCTGCGTCGTGGGGTGTTCCACTGCAGAGAATGCTGCGTCATGGGATGTTCCACTGCAGAGAGAGAATGCTGTGTTGTGGGATGCTCCACTGCAGAGAATGCTGCGTCGTGGGATGCTCCATTGCAGAGAATAGATGCTGCACCATGCTTCGGTTGTTATGACCACACTGAAATAACCCCAGTGTGAGCAAGAAAAGTCCTCTGTCACATCTCCTTCTAGACGCCAAACCTAAGCAGGAAATGTTTGACTCTTCATGGCACAAGAAGAAGAGGGCTTGCGGCTCTTCCAGATGGTCCAAGTTTGTCACCAGAAACCATATTGGACAACTCACAACTGCCTATAACCAGCTCCAGACAAACCTGGGTTTAAGTCTCAACACCCCTGCAAACACCAGGCACAGGTGCATGTCTGTCAGTCCAGCCCTGGGGACAGGGACAAAGAGGTGCTGGTGCTCACTGGACGGACAGACAGACAGACAAACAGATTAGCTGAGTGTTAAGCTCCAAGTTCAGTGAGAGACTCTGTCTCAAAAAATTAGATAGAAAGTGATAAAGAAAGACAGCTGACTTTACACGTGAACATGCACATACATGTTCACACATACAGGAATACATCCTTATACACACACACACACACACACACACACAAATGATTTTTTAAAATATAATGAATTGAAAGAAAAAAAGGAAAGACAAAAAAAAAAATCTGTGCTCAGGAGATAACTCAGTGCTGAGAATATCCCTGGCAAAGAAAATTTGGAAAAATGCGTGATCCAAATATCAATGACTAGTGAAGAGCACGATGAAGACATACTTTTTAATTTTGATGTTATGAAACCTCTTACCCTTTTATCCTGGGCCTACAAAACGAACACACAGGACCTGGGGTGTGACCTGAAGGCAGGAAAACCAAACATGCGGTGGCCTGGCTTCATGAGAGCGGTACAAAGAGTCTCTGTCAGCTCCCTGATAGTGAACTGAGTACAGATGTGACCAAGTGGAAAAACCTCCCCACTGCCAAAATAGCCACTGAACCTTTGATAAGAAGGTGACAGTTTAGTGGTGGGTACAAGTCAGAGACCTACTGAAGTAAGAAGGGATTAAAAAATACTCAAAAGAAAGAAAATGTGGAATATAGCCAACCAGTGTCCCTAACATAAAAAAAAAAAAAAAACAATCTCCAGTGTCCCTATGTATCTTGTCCTGACCCATCCACAACAGCTACTTCTAAATTGATGGTCCTGACAGTATTCTGTACTGTCCTCTTTGCTTCTGTGACATCGACCGCTTGGAAGTGCCTGGAGGGTTTGTGGTATCTTCTTTCCTCGGCTTTCCAGCCCAATGCTGTTTGCTGTTGACTAAGGACCTTTTGTGTGTTGACGGCCCACACGTCTGTCTGTAGTCAGAATCTTCACTTTGGGCCAGCACCATCACCATAACCAGACACATCCAGACCTTCCTCCACTGTAGCCCTCCTGGGACACAGTCCCCCTCTTGGGAATCAGTTATTGAATGTCTATCAGCTGTTCCAGGTAGACCCTGGAAGGAAACAGGAAACAAGGTCAAACTGTCCTTGCCCTAGGAACTGGGGTCCTGGACACTGACTGACTCTGGCCAATCCTATGAAGGCTTTGATCTGTGTTTTGGGACTGCTCCAGCACCTTCCTTCCAACTCTATTGTAGAAAGCTACCTCAGGTCTTCGCAGTCCGGTGCTTTGTCACCTCAATAGCTTCTCCATCAACTTGTTCACAAGTCTCTGTTTAGTCCAGTAGCTCCTTACTCCCCCATTAAAAGGCTCAAGGGAAAGGCTGACCCAAGGCCTATGAAACCCTGGGGAGGAAGCTGCCACTGTGTCCCTCAGACTTGGTCTCCGCACATATATATCCATCATAATGAATCAATGAACATTCATTCTGTTTTCAAAACTGGAATATCCATTTAGATCACACACGTGAAACCATGCTGTGTATTAACTATTTTTATACATTTTTCTATACACGTACTCCACACTTCATGAAATGACATTTTGCTCCACATGACATCATGTCATGAAGCCTCTTTTAATTTTCGCTTTGTGAATGTTCTTTCTGTCTCATCAAGTAGTCTAACACATCACTTGAATGACACAATAGTTACCTCAAGGTGTGATATCTTCCAAAGTCACATATGCACAGGTTAAAAATCAAATATTATCAAAGGGACATATAATGAAAAAACCAGTAGGATCCTGTCTGTCCCCACTTCACACCTGGTTCCCAGAAGTAGCTATTAAAAGACATTTTAAATACCGTTTCTTCTACTTTATCTCTATGTTCCCAAACAGCATGTGCATGCTGGTTCTTAAGATTAATTTATACTTTGTCTGTTAACTTCACAGTATGATACACTTAACCATTCAACAAATAAATACTGCTCCCCCACCATGAGCCAGGCACTGTTCCAGGGATTACGGATCTAGCAATAAGCAAGATAGACAAGGTCATTCGATTCATCAAACTTGAACTCTAGAAGACACTGCAATGGGAAAGTGAGCCACAGAATAGTATTGGGGCGGGGTGGTAGTGGTGGGCAGTGATTAAATTAAAAAAAAAAAAAAAACCTGACGTTCAATAAAGTAGCATCGAAATGTTCTTCTGAGGTTCTGAGGTGATATGAGCTGAGTCCTACCTACTGACAAGGGCCTGTGTTGTGAACCCCTTGGTGGGAGGGAGCACTGTGCATTGGGGTAAGGCCTGGATCCAGGTAATAAAGACCTTACAAGAATGGAATAGCCAATGAACTTTGGGGTTTGCTTCATACAGAAGCCTCAGGACAGCCTATCCAGGCCCAAGCTCCTTCTACTTTCTTACACCTAAGCTTCATGTCTTTTCATGTCTGAAAAGCCCAGACACCTTAGCACGAAGTTCCAAACAGTAATAAGAGCGGTAAGGCAGCAGGGCATGCTTTTTCTGCATGGATGCCAACTCAGAAATGTCTCAATTCTTCTGCTCATGTCTTTTTGGCCAGACCTTAATCACACTGACACACTAAGCTGTAAGAGAAAATTGAAATGCAGTTTCTATTCTGGGCACTGAGCTAAAATTCTCTTCCTGCGAAGAGAGTAGATGTCAGGGGCCAATTCATTTTCTATCAAAATAACATTTATGTAGAAGAAAGATTAACTATAAAATCCTTGACAAAGTTTTTTTTAAAAAAACTGTTTAAATAAGAGATGTAATTTGGACTTGTTGATAGTTACAGGACTTAGGAGGAGACTGGAACTCAAGGTCAACCTCAACAAGTGAGTTCAAGGTCAGCCTGGGTTCCTTGAGACCTTACACACACAGGGGTTCGGTTCAAGAGAGGGGTGACGGAGCGGGCACATGGTATCTGAGAGAGCAAGCACACAGGCATCACCAAAGGAGGCCGTGGGGAGATGAGCAGGGCATATTTTTGTATGTGTACTTGCACACACGTTCCTGTACCTGTGCAGAGGTACATCAGTGCTACAGAGGGCATGAGGGGTCAGAGGATAGCTTTGTGTCAACTTGACACAGCTGGAGTTATCATAGAGAAAGGAGCTTCAGTTGGGGAAATGCCTCCATGAGATCCAGCTGTAAGGCATTTTCTCAATTAGTGATCAAGGGGGGAGGTTCCCTTGTGGGTGGTGCCATCTCTGGGCTGGTAGTCTTGGGTTCTATAAGAGAGTGGACTGAGCACTGCTTGTGGACGTTGTACATCGTGGTGCGCACTAGGCTCCGCACCACGATGTACAACGTCCACAAGCAGTTGTACTGGATAGCTTTGTGTCAACTTGACACAGCTGGAGTTATCACAGAGAAAGGAGCTTCAGTTGGGGAAATGCCTCCATGAGATCCAGCTGTAAGGCATTTTCTCAATTAGTGATCAAGGGGGGAGGTTCCCTTGTGGGTGGTGCCATCTCTGGGCTGGTAGTCTTGGGTTCTATAAGAGAGTGGACTGAGCAAGCCAGGAGAGGCAAGCCAGTAAAGAACATCCTGCCATGGCCTCTGCATCATGCTTTCTGACCTGTTTGAGTTCCAGTCCTGCATCCTTGGGTGATCTACAGCAGTATGGAAATGTAAGCGGAATAAACCCTTTCCTCCCCAACTTGCTTCTTGGTCATGATGTTTGTGCAGGAATAGAAACCCTGACTAATACAAACGCCTCAGGTGTCCGTTCTTTCCTTCCATTTTGCGACAGGTGGGGTCTCATCCCCACTGCAGATATCACTGAGCTAGCTGGCCCCTGAACTTGTGGGGATTCTCCTGCCTCCATCACCCTGTAGGAGTGCTGGGATTACGGATGTGTGTTATAGCTTCTGGTTTCACGTGAGCTATGGAGAGCTGAACTCCCACTGTCACATTCACATGGCAAGTGCTTTACCCACTGAGCCATCTCCCCGGTGCAGGGGGCCTTATGCTTATTTCAGTTGTCATCTGATCTTTGAGAACCTGTTCATCTTTATATGTATATATATATCTTTACTATCATGCTAATGAGTCTTAGGTTAGAAAGGAGAAAAATTAATACAATCTCTCCAACATTGTAACAAATTCCATTAGCACCTTGGCTGAAGAATCTTTGAAAGTAACTTTGACCTTGTAATATATATTGAAAATGCACCTCTTGTTTGACATTTTTGAATAAAGAGCAGAAAAGATGAAAATTACTTTCCATATATCTTTGTCAAGTTTCATTTTTCAAAAAAATGTGACTCCCCAGCAGAAGGAGACCATGAGGTGGCTTTGATTTACTAAGACTCTGCTCTCTGCCGCCGACGCTTCACTCTGACAGCTTCTCTCCTCTGAAGCAGTCTTCTCTCCTCAGGTGCTGTACGATTTTCTGTTTACTTCTTTGTTTATCCTCTGTTTGGCCACTTAAAGACTGGTGTCTGTCTTCCCTTATCTTCTCATATTGCTGGAATTACCTTAGTGGACATATAACTATTTCCAAGATATATGGCTGCTGACTACTCTTTCCTTGAACGGATTTATTCCCATCCATCTTTGGTTTTCTTTTTCAGAGATAATTGTCGCTCCTCGCTTTCTTCTCCCTCCTGAGTGTACTTCCATTTACAATCCGTCTCAAAGGCTGCCTTGTTCCAGAGCCTCTCCCTAAGGAATCTGACCTCTGTCAGCAGTGTCTTTACATAACCAGCACACTGAGAACATTTCCTAAATGAACACACCAAGCCACTCAGTGAATTTGTACACTAGGTATTACATTTTTTTCAACTTCTGCTATTATATACCAAACAATTTAAAAGGCTGTGAGTGCTGTTCAGGGCATTCCCAGCCTAGGAACGGATTGTCGTTGGAGGGCATCTAATGCCTCCCAGTTTACCTGGCATAGCAAAGACACTGTATCCAAATCCACTTGTTCCCTCTGATGGGGGCGGGTTTTTTGTTGTTGTTGTTAATTTTCTTTTTTTTTCCTTTTAATTGTTGTATTAGATATTTTCTTCATTTACATTTCAAATGCTATCCCGAATGTCCCCTATATCCTCCCCCCACCCTGCTCCCCTACCCACCCATTCCCACCTCTTGGCCCTGGTGTTCCCCTCTATGGGGCATATAAAGTTTGCAAGACCAAGGGGCCTCTCTTCCCAATGATGGCTGAATATGCCATCTTCTGCTACATATGCAGCTAGAGACCCGAGCTCTGGGGGTACTGGTTAGTTCATATTGTTGTTCCACCTAAAGGGTTGCAGACCCCTTCAGCTCCTTGGGTACTTTCTCTAGCTCCTCCATTGGGGGCCCTGTGTTCNATCCAATAGCTGACTGTGTTTGTCAGGCACTGGCATAGCCTCACAAGAGACCGCTATATCAGGGTCCCTTCAGCAGAATCATTCTGGCATGTGCAATAGTATCTGGGATGGATCCCCGAGTGGGGTAGTCTCTGGATAGTCCATCCTTTCGTCTTAGCTCCAAACTTTGTCTCTGTAAGGGGGCGGGGTTTCAATCGCCGACCAAAGAACTGAGCTGAGCTGCTGATGACTGGCTTTTCTTACCTGCTCTTTGTCAAAAACTTGTCAGAAATTTTAATATGTATGAATAAATTTCATGATCTGGACTGAGTATGGCGTTCCTGTGTAAACAGTTTCAGAGTTGTCTCTTAGAACAAGAAGCGGTTTCTTGGCTGATTCTTGAGAATCACTGGGTTGTTTAAAACTCGGGACTTTTATTATCTATGTTTGAAAAACACGATCTTAGCCAGGGATGGTATGATTTAGGGCTAAAGGGGAACTCACTGTGCTATTTATTTAATTATAAAACTATTGAATTATATGGCTTCCAGATACTGTCTTTCGTAGCATGCTGCAGTTTGAAGGTATAAAAATTGGACATTTCCTTTTTATATATTTACATCAGCATCATAGGCCATTTCTTTAAAGTTTGGTTGGTCTTTCCACTGTGATTTTTCAAGCCCTCTAGGCTCAAGTCTCCGATTCCAAGTGGTAGTTGTGAGGTTCATTCTGTATCTTGTCTGCAACCTGAGGCAGCAACCATCTTACCTTCCTGTAGTCACTTCATGCCCTGGAACATTGTCCTGTTAGGACTGAGGAGATAGTTCAGCAGTTAAGAGTACTGGATGCTTCTTCAGAGGACCTAGGTTTTGTCCTCAGCACCCACATGGCAGCTTACAATTGTCCATAGCTAGAATTCCAGAAGATCTTCTGACCAGTAGTAGTATATACACATATATGCTGGCAAACATTCATATATATAAAAATAAATGTCATCAAAATAAATAAAATTTATCCTATTATTAATTTAAGTTATTCATATTGGACCAAAATTGTAGGTTTTTCATCGTTAGACATAGTTTTCCTAACAAATCAAGACTAAAGTCTAAAGCTAACTACTCTGCTTAGAGTTTAAGTACCATACAGCATCCATTTAACTGGGCTTTCTATATACTGATTTCTTGCAAGATGGAGTTACAGAAAAGAGCACTCAATTTTAATCGCCAGAGGAGTACAGACAATAACTACACATAGATGCTACTTCACACCCACCGAGACGGCTGCGGTCACACACAGCAAGTACAGCTGAGATGTGAACAAAATGGGGACCCTCATACGCTGTTGGTGAACATACAAAGAATTTCTGCATTTGGGAAAAGCTCTCGGCTGTTTCTCAACATTTAAACGCAGCTAACATATTCCCTGTGACTTCACTGGCACATACCCATCCAAGAGAAATGAGCATACATGTTCACATAAAAACTTACGCACAGTCGTTCATAAAGCCACGTTTCGTGAGAGCCAAGGAATGGCAACGACTCAGGAATGATGGGTGAAGAACGTGTGCTATTTTCAAATAATGAATGCCCCTTTTACCTGACAAAAACACATTGTGGTTGGTTGCCAAGTATTAAGAACCACTCATGTGTACACGTCAGATTGGTGACTAGTATGGTATGTGAAATAGATTTCAGTAAAGCAGTTAAAAACAAAAGGAAAAATAGGGCAGACCAGTCCTCCCATGGATGAAAGACACCGTTACTGCCATCACCATCACCATCTGGCTGACCTTGCACAACAGGGACCCTTGACCTTTGATCCCCTTGCAGAGGGGCACTGTTGCTTTTAGTTCATTGACACTTGTATCTGCTTGTCCCAGATGACATAAAGTCAGAGCTCGGCCCCTCACCAGGAAGTCTGCCACAGCTCTTTCATAAGAAATTTGAAACCGTCTAATATTATGTAACGGTGAGTCCGAACCCTGCTGTGATGCCACTCCGTGACCTTTTAAGCTTTTGCGTTCCACTTTGAAATCTCAGAAGGGTTTAGACTGATAAGACAACTTGACTTTACTAAAGGTTTCTCCTTGAAAAATGTCAATCACATTTGGGACAAAGCACACAGTGTTTTTAGATGCCTTAAATCCTTATGTAAACTAGTATGCGTCTATTAGAATCTAAACCGCAAAATTCATTCCAAGACACAAGAGTAGTGTTTACATAAACCCAGGTTTGATTTAAATTGAACAAGCTGCTTAAAGGCTGGCCTGGTCACCCTCACCCATGGGCTAGCTGCATAACTTGCTTCCAAATTAGTTCAATATATATTATACATATTTTATTTTACCTTCTGGACTATCGCCAACCTCAGTGACCCTAGTCTCACCTCCCTTAAGCCAGAAAAATCACAATTTATCCTCCCCTCTCGAGTGTGCTAGTCACTGAGCAGTGAATATCCTCACACTTGAGTTTTGGCTTTTGAGACAGGCTGAATTTGCAATCCTCCTGCCTCTGCCTCTTGAGTAGCTGAGATTTCAAGTCTATGCACCCGGACTGAGCTGATATATCTCTCTTAAAGTGTTTGTTTTTTTCTACATTGTTTCTATGCTGCGTTCAATGTGAAGAACACACACTTGAATGTAATGAAACAATTCACTGTGTTTTTAGTTTCAACATATTTTTATTTCCAGCGGTTATTCTGGAACAAACCTATTTTCACAGAAGGGATGCATAAAAAGAATTTTGAAAAATCAACTCAGGATATAGATGGATTTTTTTCGGTCTCTGTTTATCCAAAGGTCATTCAAGCATTTAAAATTTATGAGAACTGTCTCTGGGCCAGACTCCGAAAGGGACTGTATCATAAGATGAATAAAATATAAACCCTGGCTGAAAGGTATTTACGGTGCAGCGTAGGATGGATCTTAAAGGAGCCTGGGTTCTGGTGCTTCAGGAAAACTTGCTACTAATTAGCAGGAATAACACTCACCATTCTGCAAGTTCTGTAAAATTCTCTCCTTTAACTCCAGACCACAGCACCGATGTCCCCGCGTACACCGAGAACAGAGCTGTAGGGAAGAACCCCCTCACAAATCCATTTTTAGTCCTCAAGGAACAAAGCAGCGTAATGGGATGCCATGGATCGGAAACTGTGCTGAGGCGGCAGGGTCTTCTTAGGACTCCAAGAAGGCCAGCCGAGCTCAGTTGCCTAGAGAACCGGTAGCCTTTGAACGCTGGGCCCAGGGTCTTTCTCTGCCTTACTGGCCCAGCTGTGGAGGTTTAAGAGGGGGAAAAAAATCAATGCTGTACTACCCTAACTTGCTATTTACTATCAACTCCATGACAAATGTCTTATGAATTATTCTTGCTTCATAAAAAATGTAGCTGTGAAGCCCTGAGGGGAGCACATCACTATACAGAGAGGACACGTCGTCTGGGAGGAGAAGGCAGGCACTAAAGGAAGTGAAGAGAAGAAGCATGGTCACCATGCCCCAATGACTGCCAGGGAGACCACACCCCAGTGACTGCCAGGGAGACCACCCCCCAATGACTGCCAGGGAGACCACACCCCAGTGACTGCCAGGGAGACCACACCCCAATGACTGCTAGGGAGACCACGCCCCAATGACTGCCAGGGAGACCACGCCCCAGTGACTGCCAGGGAGACCAGGCAACAATGACTGCCAGGGAGACCATGCCCCAGTGACTGCCAGGGAAACTTTCTCAATCATTCAGACCAGAAATCGCTTTCAGCACAAAACTTCCCATTGCTCAGTAATTAACTGGTGCTTTTGCTGCCATTCTAACCATTTGTATTAGCCTCTTTCTAAAATAATTATCAAATGAAATAAACGGCCAGAAGTACACAAATCAGATAAGCTGCGAACTGCAAGTCAAGTTCTTTGACGACAGATCATTTTGGGAATCAGTACTTGAAATGACTCTCTTCTTAGTGTGTGTGTGTGTGTGTGTGTGTGTGTGTGTGTGTGTGTGTGTGTGTGTGTGTGTGTGTGTGTGTTATTGGTGGGCACTCAGGCTGAAGTATGGAAGTTCATTCAGGATACACTTGGTCCACAGGGATCTATCTTAACAACAGATGTCCTAAAGGGCAGTTTCCTACCTAGGCACACAACTGAGTGGAGAGAGTAAGGGTAACTTAGACATTAAGGAGATGTCTGAGGAGACCAGAGCACATACGAAGCAGAACACTTCCCTCCAGGTCGTCTTCAACCTGCCCCTCCTTCTCAGCTCTTCTGAGTGGTGCTGGGTTTCTTCATGTCACTTTACCAAACTATTGGAGTCCAGAGAAGACTCTGAGAGTCACATATGGTGGTGGCTCATCCTGTAATCCCAGCTACTCAAGACACAGTGGTGGGGGCTTCAGACTTAAGGCCTGGGCTGTATAGTGAACTCAAGGTCAGGTCGGGCAACCCACAGCATCCTTTCTCAGAATAAGAACAAAAAAGGGTTGGGACTGCAGATGCATAGCAGACCACTTGTCTAGCTTACTCAAAGCCCTGGGTTGAGTCCTCAGTACTATAAAACAAAGCAAAAGCACAAACAAAACCACTCAAACTCCATGTGCTCATCAGAACCTAGGAAGAGTCGGAGTGGGCTGTGACCTCTACAGAGAACAATCAGGACTCCCCAGGGAGTTTATATTTTGTAACAATAGCAGCAAACACACCCTGCCAAGCTGTCACAAAGTGGTGTCTGCCAGGCCTGCAGAATGGGACTGCTCATAAAACGGCATGCCTGATTTTATAAGTAAAATACTAAAATAATGAAAAAATACTATTAAAAAAGAAGGGCTGGACGTGAAAGGCCCTGGGTTAAATCTGTAGCTCTGAAAACAATAGAACAAAACCAAAACAAACCAGGAGGAGGAAGAGGAGAAGGACAACTCTTAACCACATCCCCGTGTTAGGAAGACCTACAGATGTGAAGTTCTTCTAATTATAACCCTTAATAACTTCAAGAAGTTTAAAGCTTCAAAACAATTAAAACAAGCGATTAAATAAAACAATTATTTAAAACTCTGCAAACATCATGACCAAGAAGCAAACTGGGGAAGAAAGGGTTTATTCAGCTTACATTTCCACATTGCTGTTCATCACTAAAGGAAGTCAGGACTGGAACTCAAGCAGGTCAGAAAGCAGAAGCTGATGCAGAGGCCATGCAGGGATGTTCTTTACAGGCTTGCTTCCCCTGGCTTGCTCAGCCTGCTCTCTTATAGAACCAAGACTACCAGCCCAGAGATGGCACCACCCACAAGGGGACCTCCCCCCTTGATCACTATTGAGAAAATGCCTTACAGCTGGATCTCATGGAGGCATTTCCCCAACTGAAGCTCCTTTCTCTGTGATAACTCCAGCCTGTGTCAAGTTGACACCAAACGAGCCAGTACAAACATAATCTATTAAGCTGAAGTTTTTTAAATCACAGCAGCCTGTCAAAGATTCAGAACAGTACTTGATAACCCATTCACAATTAAAAAAACTTTAGTAAACTATAAAGGTGACTTTCTCACTCTGATTAAAAAACAAAAATGTCCCGCTAAATTCTCTCAGTTAACACATTTAATGGTGAGAAAGTGTAAGGCTTGTCATAGATTTTAGGAGGAAGACATGGGTGTCTTTACTTCCTATTCTGTTCCACCAGGTCTTGAGATCACAGTTTTTGTTTTTGTTTTTTTCCGAGACAGGGTTTCTCTGTGTAGCCCTGGCTGTCCTGGAACTCACTTTGTAGACCAGACTGGCCTCAAACTCAGAAATCCACCTGCCTCTGCCTCCCAAGTGCTGGGATTAAAGGTGTGTGCCACCACCGCCTGGCGAGATCCCAGCTCTTAAAGGAAGTAAAATGTACACAGACTAGGCATGAAGAAGTAAAACTACCTAACCCAAACCCTAAGGAGTGATTTTGAGCATGCTGATGAAATGATTGTGAAGCTTCTGTGAAAAGACACAGATCCAAGGAAAGTTACCAGCATTGAAGGAGAACCAGGTTGGAGGACTGACCCTGCTCAGCTTCAAGACTGATTATAAAGCTACTGTCACCAAGATACTAAACTGAAAGAAAAAAAGAACAAATCAACTCGACAGAAAGGAAAGCCCAGAAATGATCTTTAACTGTGGAGCAAAACCAAAAGGATGGAGAGATTAGCTTTCAAAAATGGCTCTGAGACACCCATGCATCCACATAAACAACAACAACAACAAAAAACAAACAAAAAAAACCCCAAAACAGTTTAGACACAGATCTTACAAATACAACTCAAAATGGATCACAGATTCAATATGAGGTGCAAAATTATAAAACTCCTGAAAAATATGACCTTGGGCACAGGGAGAAGCTTTTAAGAACACCAAAAGCATGTTCCATGGAAGGAATAAATGACAAACTGTCCTTCCATTAAAAATAAAACCATGTTAGATACAAATGATGTTCATGAAAAAGAGCTTTATCCAAACACACAACATATACAAATTAACATTAAGGAGATAGATGGCCTAATTTAGAAATCAAGCAAAAGACCTAATGATACCTCAACAAGGGATATGAGCAGCAAGCAAATGAGAATGTGTTTCCCACCGCATGCCCTTGGGGGATGCAAGCCATGAGCTAAACCCAGAACACAGTCAGTGGGGTACCACAGGAACTCTCACTGACACTGGCATGGAAGATACCGGGGGATAGTTTCCCATTTCTTTATCTTTAATTATTTCAGAAAACTTTTTATTGCTTCTTTGTGTGCAGCCACATGGATGCTCTGGCAAGGAATCACATCCAAAGACATGATCCAAGTGGAATGCAGACACTCCCTGGATTACAGTTCCATCTGGCTGGAATACAGGTGTGCCCTTAGTATATACCTTTGATCCTTAACCATGAAGGTAAGGTTAGTTTGTAGAAGGAAGCAACCATGTTGAAATTTACATCTAATTGAGGGACAAAGCGACAAATCAGAGAAATGTTGGGGTTCAGGAATCACCACTCAAACCACAGAAACACAGATCTCAGTTAAGCAAGAATAGTTTATTGAACGAACCAGTGCCAGAGGCCAGTTGTGGGTAGTGAAAGCATGAACTCGGGGCACATAAGGCACATAAAGCATATTTACGGTAGTGACATTTTTGTACAACACCCTGATGACTGATGTGCCATATGTGTGTAAAAGCCAACAGAATACACACCACTACCACCGAATCCTAATGTACACTGTAGACTATGGCTTTACAGTGTCAGCACACACACACATACACACACACACACACACACACACACACACTGATGTTAATGTGTGTACCATTCTGGTAGAGGACGCTATAAGTGGAGAAGGCTATCATTCGTATGGGGCTTGAGGCATATAGGACTCTGCACTTTTTATTCAGTTTTGCAGTGAAAATAAAGTTGTTACTAAAAAGAAAATAAGACAATAATGAAACTCATCAAAATATGCTCTGGCAAGTTCTATATTAAATTTTATTTAAGAATACATATCATATAAAAGTTTGGTTTTATAATTATATAGATAATGCTTGGTGTCTGGTATCCATGTTTGCTGCAGATGACTGTCAACTCCATGGGGAAGAGATTAAGAGTGAAAGGGACTGGGAAGAGCTACTCTCAGTGGTCACTGGGGGTCCTGAGAGGCACCCAGCACCTTGGGTCTATCACTGTTCAAAGCGAGGAAGGAACGCAGTCCTGAGACTGTTCTGCACCGTACATCATATCAATTTAGATTTCATTATCACCGCCTGCCGTACGGAACCCAGCCGACATCTGTGACAGCATCAGTATCCGGCTTCCAATCTCCACTCCTTAAAGTATTTCTCCATCGTGTTCCTAGACTGAAAGCTGCCGACATTGACAGTGGGTATGATTTTCTGTGGCTTCAGCCACTGGACAAAACGCTTCATTTCTAAGTAGCTGCTGTGTTCACTATAGGGAATCCCTGTAACATCAGAGGGAAGAGATTATTTTCTAAAAACCAAACTAATAAAAGTAAAAAATTAAAGATAGAAAAGCAATCTAGAATATTACAAAAAAAAAAAAAAACCCAAAAAACAAAAATCCCAAACAAACAAAACAACCAAACCTCTGGCCGGGCGTGGTGGCACACGCCTTTAATCCCCAGCACTCAGGAGGCAGAGGCAGGCGGATTCTGAGTTGGAGGCCAGTCCGGTCTACAAAGTGAGTTCTAGGACAGCCAGGGCTACACAGAGAAACCCTGTCTCGAAAAACCAAAAAACCAACCAACCAAACAAAAAAACAACCCTATGGTGCTTTAGACAATAAAACTTGATGTCTTGCTGGGCAGTGGTGGTGCACTTCTTTAACCACGCACTTGGGAGGCACAGGCAGGCGGGTCTCTGAGTTTGAGGCCAGCCTGATCTAAAGAGCAAGTTTCAGGACAGCCAGGGCTACACAGAGAAAAGCAACCTTGAAGAAAAAAAGACAAAACAAACAACAACAATACCCCCCCCCCCCCNAAAAAAAAACCCTTGGTATCTTTATGACTAATAAAGATGAAAACATTAACATAAAACTCAGGGAACACAGAAAACAAAAACACTAAGTTTTAATGCATATACCTAGACATATGCATTTTTAAAGAGTTATATATAGTTGGAATTTACGTCTTCCTCTAAACCAGTAGTTCTTAACCTGTGGGTCTCGACCCCTTTGGGAGTCAAATAAGTCAAAGGTATAGCCTAAGATCACCGGTAAACACAGATATTTACATTAGGGTAAACACGGATATTTACATTAGGGTAAACACGGATATTTACATTAGGGTAAATACAGATATTTACATTATGATTCACAACAGTAGCAGCATTATAGTTCTGAAGTAGCAGTGAAGACAACTTTAGGTGGGGTCAGTACTGTGTGAACATTAAAGGCCACAGTGCTGGAAGCATGAGAACCACTGAGCTACACACTTCCCTCAGCTGTGAAAGAACGTCAGGAAAGTCTGGAAGAAGTATGAGGAAAACGGGAAGAAAGACCAACGGGCTTCTAGTTTCTAGAATAAGCAAACCCCAATGCCCAGCTTTACATACAGAAGCAAGAAGGCAAAAAGGAACTCTAAAAACCCTTTATTGCCTTCCTCACAGTTAAAGAACAACGGAGGGGCCTGAGAGTAAACCAGTCCTCAGTGAGGGTAAGTCAGCTGTCTGGTGACACACAGCATGCCTTTATTCTGAGGGCGAGGGTAAACCTCCCAAAGGGAGCCTGCACCAGCTGCTACCTTGCCATCACCACATCTAACCCACCTCTTCCTGCCACAACCTTGCTGCTTCCTGTCACCGTGGTATAAAACCACAGCATTGCCTGTTTCGAGTAATTCTATCATTTCCTCTAAAATCACTGGCCTGTCACATGCGGTGGCCTGTGCTAGGCTGTATCAGAGTAGTGCCAGCTGGCTTATGCTGACTTATGCTGGCTTACAATGCACTGGGTAGGAATTCAGAGTTAAACAGAGACCTGAAACTCTTGAGCTGCTAAGTTCTTTGCCACCCATTTTTCTTGGTTGTTCAATCTACGGAGCTTTTAAGGAAGACAAGCGTTACAGGGAGAAGCTCTGGACCGGAGAGATGCTTGCTATCACACCTGATGACCAAGTGTCAGCCCTGGGACCCACACAGCAGCAGGAGAGAACGGACCCCTGCAAGCCGTCCTCTGACCTCCACACCTCCACATGTTATATGCACACAAATAAAGAGATGTAATAAAAAGCAGAAATTACTGAAAATGGGAAACTTGAATAACTTTACCATATATTGATATATTTCCTTTTGTCTGGGGAGTAATATCCACTGTGCTAGTTATGTTGTTAGAGTGTGTCCATCCTGTGGGTCGGAACGCCAAAATCTGATTGTATTTCCCACCACACTTCTTCAAATGGCTCTGCAAACCCTGTGAAGTAAAAACAGTGCATTGATTTGCTGGTCGGCGTCAACAGAGACGACTCTGTGGAATTAAAGGGTGAGATTAGAGACCTGGCACAGGCAGCTTCTGCTGTTAAGACTGGTGTGCAACAACCCGATACCGTGCTTCAAAAGAGAGTCATGGGAAACACATACAAGCTCCTCTTTTTTACTGTTTGGAAATGGTCAAGGCAGCACCCGGAAAGAAGCCCTACAAGTTATTTGGGATCTAAGTAGCTGAGTTAAGCGAGATCCGATCTGAGTGAGTTCCAAAGCTACACACTGAGACACCGATACTGAAAACAATCAACAGAAATGCAGCACAAGCCTGTGGGCACGAGCTGATGGGGGCTGAGGAGGGGGCATGGGAATGCACTGACGAGGCTCTGTGCTCAGTACAGACCCGCACCTTAAGGATGTACCACAGCACTCTTCTTGGGCATTCGCTGTTTACCTCAAACGTGAGCCGGACCCATCTCAGTCTTCAGGACACTGTAATCAGAAGCGATATGCTGTCTCACTCATTGATTTTCTGTGTTTCGCTTTTGTTTGGTTTTTAGTTTTTTGAGTCAGGGTTCTCTATGTAGCCCTGACCATCCTTCCTGGAACTCATTGTAGACCAGGCTGGCCTCAAACTCTCAGCTGCTTCTGCCTCCCAAGTGCTGGAATTAAAGGCGTGTGCTACCATTTCAGAGCTCAGCCACTGTTCTATTGCTGTGAATACACACCGTGACCAAGGCAACTCTTATAAAGGGAAGTATTTAATTGAGGGCTTGCTCACAGTTCCAGAGGCCTAGTCCATTATCATCATGGCGGGGAACATGATGCAGGTAGGCAGGCATGGTGCTGGAGAAGTTGTTGAGAGTTCTCTGGACCAAAAGCAGACAGAGACTGGGCCTATCACTGGCTTTTGAAATCTCAAAGTCTACTCCCAGTGACTTCCTCCAGCAAAGCAATACATTCTCCAACAAAACCACACCTTCTAATCCTTTCAAATACTGCCTCTTCCAAGTGACCAAGCATTCAAACATGCGAGCTTAAGGGGGCCGTTCTCATTCAAATCAGCACATTCCACTGCCTGCCCCCTCTGTATGTTTGTAGCCATGTCATACTGTAAAAAGTCCCCATAATCTACCAGTCTCAACATTATATACAATTCCAAAGTCTTTTGAGACTCAAGGCAATCTCTTAACTGTAATCCCCAGTAAAATCAGAATCAAAAAGCAGGTTACAGATCTCCCACATCCAGTGGTGCAGCGCTCACACTGCCATTCCAGAAGGCAGGAAAGGAACACAGCGAGGGAATACTGGGCCAAAGCAAGAGCGAAGACACAGCAGGCCAAAGCAAGACCGAAGATGCAGCAGGCCAAACCCAAACTTCTACAAACGCCATGTCTGATGTCAGAGCGCTCGCTCTTCAGATCTCCAACTCCTTTCTGTGCTGTTGATGGCAACACGCTTCTCTTTTTGGGCTGGTTCCACATCTGGTCTGAAGTTCTTCCTGAAAGGTACCCCTGCCACTTGGGGTTTCTATCGCAATCCACGCTTCGCCTTTACAGCTTCACACAGTGACCTCTCTGCACCTGCACGCAGGGATATCCCTCACACACTCCCGGCTTGGAGGGAGACTCCACAGTTCCCGTCTTGTATTCCTGACTCTAAACCCAGAACCATGAAGCTGGAGCTGCCAAGTTCTGTGCTTGCTGGGACTGGAACAGAATCCCTTGTTCACTTAGGTCTGCATCAGCTCTCTGCTCTCTGGGGTTGATGGTTTCTGTCACTGCTTAAGCTTCTCTTTAATTCCTTCTCACGGGCTGGAAGCTTAGCTGGGCGTGGTCTTCCCTGCGATCACTACTCCTTTATTCCATTTGGCATCAGACTTTTTTTTTCTTTAAACATTTTATCTCCCCGAGCCCTGGAGTAGGCTCCATCACACTTCCTGGTGCTCCCTTTCCCTAGCTGTGCATTGTGTGTTTTTCTTTGTCCAGCTTGCTCCTTTTCACTATAGATCAGCATAAGAGTGATCAGCAATAATCGTACGACACTTATTACATTAATACGAGGCTGTCTTAAAATTACCTCTGTCAATGGCGTCAGCCCGAAACTCTTTAATTTAGCCTACGCAGGTTTTTTGGATGAGGGCAAACCCAGCCATGTTCTCTGCCGAGGTATCACACAAAGGATGATACTCTTACCCTCTGAGATTTCTTAGGCTGGGCCCCACAACTCAAATCACCATCAGCACTGTCTCCCATACTTCCCTACGAGGATGGCCCATCCAGCCCAACTTAAAGGGTCTGACTACTTTTCTAGTTCAAACGTCCGCAGTCTTCCATATACCTCCATCAAACAGCATGGTGGGGACTGTCACAGCAATACCCAAGCTCCAGGTACCAACTTCTGCTTCAGTCACTATTTTATTGCTGGGAAGAGACACCCTAACTAAGGCAACTCTTACAAAGAACACATTTAGTTAGGGGCTTGCTTACAGTTCCAGAGGTTTAACCCACCATCAGCAAGGCAGGGAGCGTGGCTGCAGGCATAGCAGGCACAGGGCTGGAGCGGTAGTTGATCCACAGAGACAGAGGCACTGGGGGTCTTATGGGCTTTTGAAACCTCGAAGCCCACTCACTCCCAGTGAGACACTTCCACACCTTCCAGTCTTTCTCAAATTGTGCCACTTCCTGATGACTATTCAAACCACCACACCTGCTCCTCTTGTAAGTGCTGAGTAGGTTAAGATGTCTCAGCTAAAGTCAGAACTGACTACATTTCACAAACCTCTTTTTGGAAAGACTGGAGAAACCCAGCTGAAGGTACCGTGGTGTGAGACTGGTAATGATGACATAAAGGGTTTTTTTGAAGGTCAATGCTTTAAGAGTTTAAGGTTAAGCTAGGATCTCAAAAGGGTAGAATTAATTAAAATGCACTTTGTTGATGAAATAACCCTATGTGTGTGTGTGCGCGCACACACAAGCACATGTGTACATGAGACAGAGGACATGGGGTATCCTGCTCTACTGTGCTCTGCCTGTCCCTTGAGTTGGGGTCAGTCACTAACTGTCCAGCTCCAGCCACCGTCCTTTCTCTGCATCCCCGGCACTGAGGCTGTAGCACTTGTACCTTCCCTGGCCTCTTACAGGGTGCTGGACACTCGAGCCCAGAACGTGCCTGCACAGCGAGTGCTCATCTGCTGAGCCAGCCTCCCAGCCCCGCTTGACTTCTTCTTGTACTAATCAAAAGTTTTTATTAATTTGAAGAAAATATGAAAATATCTATCATGAAAGGACTGCATTTCTAGTCCGCTCCTAACTTTGATATTAAGAGCTAGATTTACTGATACTTAAGTTTCTATTGCATCCTGAGCATTGTATGTTTTCAAGTTTCTGTTTTGGTTGTTTGCTTAATTACTATTTTTCCCCACTTCACCCTCAGCCTGAAAGGAAGTGACAGTAAACAGAGGACATGGATAGTCATATATGTAATTGTACTCGTAGTCCCATAAACTGGAGTCTAGTTTGCAGCATCCATTACCAACATAGTTATTTCTACACACACACACACACACACACACACACACACACACACACACCATCCATGTGCCTGAACCGTCTGAAAGAATTAAACCGGCACCAATTTTTGATTTCTATGAGACAAATTAGTTAATCTAAAAATAACATGTGATATAAGCCAGTGCTACAAATAGAAACTTGTGGTTACACGTGCCAAATCTACAGAAAAGGCTGCCAGCAACCCCTCACTGCATTAGCTACAATTGTGGGGCTGTTCTCATGCGGAAAGTTATTATAAACAATTTAGTCAACACAAAACCCCTGATTTATGACTGTCTCCCCGTGTTTATTAGTAACCAGTTTGTGAGAAGAACGCCTTGGCAACATCACCAAGGTTTCCTTCAGAATGCCAGCAACCCCCACAGCACCTCTGTATTATGTTTTACCACATTTAGTCAATAAGGGTTAAGTCAGAGGTGGCACTCAACCATGTGACACCTGTGAGACCTCGGGATGAGCCAGAGAGTATGAACTTAGCATCATTCACAGCACTTTGGCCTTATTTTTAGATATGAGCATGCATGTGATTGTGTGCTGTGTGTGCGTGGATTCAGGTACACACGTAATGGGCTTGTGGTGGCCAGAGGGCAATCTGTGTGTTCTTCTCTGGGCTCCATCTTCTTTTTAGCCAGGCCCGGGAGCCCTGGAGACGCAGCTCTCTGCTTCCTTCCTGGTGCTGGGCCTACAAAGCACACATTACAGCCAGGTGCTTCTCCCTTTCTTGTTTGTTTTGTTTTTAATGTGGGTCTGGGGAGAGAATTCCAATCCTTGTACAGCAAGCACTTTACTGACCCTACATTCTAAAACCCTTTAAAGATTCCCTGAACACCTTTAAAAACTACTGGGCTTATCCTTTAACAAGAAAGCCATTATGTTTGATGCAGTACAAATATTTGGGGTTGGTAAAAATCTGGCTATAGTCATTAAGATACACAGATATCAGATTACAGCATTACAATAACCATCAGACCCCACTCCTCTGCCCGTTGCACTAGGAAGCTTCAAACTTCCCCTCCCTGTGTTCACTTCCAGGGAGGATGGGAGAGTCTGCGGCAGTGCCGCAGCAGGCATGGGAGGTTGAGAGGGCTTGGCTCACTCACTGGAGCTTCACAGCCCCATCCTTCAGGTGTGCCTGGAGGGACTCCACTTACTCTTTATCTTTCTTAGACATTCATCATCTGAGAGCCCTAAAAGATAGCCTTTTCATACAGGATTAATTTTTAATATAAACTCCCAGAAGTGTTAAAATAAGCTCAGAGAGTATTAAAAATTTAGACACTAGTACCAGGTCACTCTCCCTTTTCAAGAACGCCAGCCTACATCGTGCTCAGAATAAAGGCTTCCAAATCTGCCCTGCAAGTCAGCCTGAGTTCCTGCATTAAAAACGGTATTTAAGTTTGCAGTTGCCTCAAGATATTTCTGTTTAGGTCTGCAACGATAAAAATATAATCTAAAAGAAGCGCCCGAGGACCAGAAAACAGTCTGTAAAGCTATCGGCTGTGCAGAGCCATCCGCGCCCTTTTCCTGAGCAAGGCTGCTGAGAAGCCTTACCTCCTGTGCCCCTCCACGGTCACCTCCCGAGTCACCCGTTTCTCAGCAGTCCCACCACAACAAAACCACTCAGTTCTCCGAGGAAGCCATGCTGTGTGCCCAGCGTCTGCAGTGCTCTGGCTGCCCTCAGCCACCGGGCTCTGCTTCTGGTCTCCGTTTACCTCTCCGCTGCCGAGTCATGGTTTGTTTGCTTCTAGGCAGCAACTGCCAGTGTTAAAATCACACAATTCAGCACTTTCCAGTCTACTTACAAAATCAAAGTTGTGCAACACTGCCATTACCAAATTCTAGAACGTTTGCATCACCCAGAAAGGAAGCCCTTTGCCCCCCCCCCCCCAGCCACTCTCCATTGTCTTCCTTCCAAACCCGGACAGGCGTCCTGGGCCTACAGATTTACACACTTGGACCAAACCACGAGACACACAGATTTACATATTTTTCTCGTAGTTCATGCTGTGGCATGTTTTATTTCCCATCACTTTTCATGGTGGAAGAGTATCCTGCCTTGTGGACACATCACATTATACTTGTTCATTCACTATTTCATGACTACTGGGGTTGTCTCTATTTTTTGGCTGCTATAGATCTCACTACTGTGAATATTTTCCCAGTTTTATGCATGGTGATGTTTTTGATTTTCTTAGGTAGCACTGGGATATGCCCTGGACTGATCAGGTCAGTGCCAAACTGAATGTGAGGCATCACCTCAGATCCCGAACAGTGGCAGTTACTGTCTATCTGCTTCCTACAGCTACCCAAGTGCGTGTGGAGGGGCGACTTCACTGTGCTTGGGATGTGTAGCGTCCTGACAGGGATACCATCACCATGCCTCCTTTGGTATGCCTACAGGCTGGCCATCGATGTGTGATGACAGTCTTCTCACTTCTCCTTAGCTCTCTGCTGTCTGGCTCTCCATCATTATGTCACTGCATAGGCCCTGTGATGGTTTGTATATGCTTGCTCCAGGGAGTGGCACCATTAGGAGATGTGGCCTTGCAGCTCTGGTGGAAGCCTGCCTGCCTTCCCTCACATGGCCGTTTCTACAGCAGAGGGCATCCACGGACACTCCTGTGAGAGGTTCTAACCCTCCAGTGTCTGTAATACTGACTGAGTAGTGTGGACCTTGAATACTGACTCCCCAGCCCTGAGAACCTGCTCAGATGAGCCAGGCTGAGTCAGGAATGAAACAGCAGCGCTGCTGTTCTCCACAGCAGAGGCACCCACTTCTGACGAGCATCTCCTGAGACCCCCACCACGTGGGCAGCTCCCCACTTAAAACGCTCACAGGGTTGGCTCAATTAATTACCAATGTGAAAAACCCTGCCTTGGTTACATCTGAAATTTGTCTGGATTATAAACTTAGGAAGATAACTTCTGAAATTGTACTTTCACCTCATGTACCAAGGAATGAACATTCATTTTCCTGGTATCTTGTTACTTGTAAGGCACTTCCTAGTTTAAAAAGCTTCAGGGAAGTAACTTTATGAATATGATGGCAAAAGCAAAATCACATTTTGTGCATTATGTTCGAAATCATGTTTATTACACATTACTGTTTCCATTGGCAGGTGTCAAAAATGTTCAAACATGGAAGAAAAAAAAAGAATCCTAGAATGTAAATCTGAGTGATAGGTTCCCAAACCACAGTGACGTCTCAGACCTTTCATCTGACATGGTCGAGCTTACACACGAGGACTCACACTAGAGCTTCCTGTCAGGATACACCATCATAGTCCATGCCAGAATTAACAGGGGCCAAAATCAGAACCAAACAAAACAACCAGGAGGAAAACCTACAACACTCTAACCCTCCCTCACTCAGAAATGACTAGGAAAAATGGTCTTAAAATAGAGGTCTGGATGACCACATAGGACATGCTTTTCTATCTGTATTCCTTCCGTTGGGCTAATTGTCTAATGTCTGAAGTCTTGGTGGGCATGTTAATTACAAAGGTATGCACAAGAAAGGCTATAAACATAAAATGTTTTCCTTGGGGGGAAAACTTTCATTCTGACAGAATTTCTTAGGGTTATATTTAGATAAATACTTTTCCTAGCTTATCTTAAAAAATATACATCTTGATTGCTTACCTTAAAATTAATTTGCATCATTGGGAGGAGGTGAACCAAAGAGTTGCACATGTCTGTGGTTATGAGGGAACTGACTTCTGGTATATTGAGGCACTGCAAAGTTTTATACTTTTCTTGGGACATGGCCACCTTTGAACCTAAAACATCAGCAATGGCTGTAGGCAAAGCAAAAGGTAAAAAAAAACAGTAAAACCATAGCTTGTTAAACAAAGTTATTACTTACTCACATTTTAAAGTAAGAGTTTACCAAATAAAAAACAAATTCACAAAATAAAATTCTCATTTTAACCACAAATAGCCAAATGAGTTTGCTCATTAACTATGTGGAATTAACAAAGAGAAAGCCAAAGAATTTATTTTAAAAAGTCGATTACTTATTATTTAAGAACTACGAAAGCAGACGTTGAAATGACTCAGTGGCTGAGAGCACATACTGCCCTTGCAGAGGCCCCAGTTTGGTTCCTAGCATCCTAGTTGGGCCGCTCATTCCAGCTCCAAGGTAATCTGAAGGTCCTCTGGCCTCTGTGGGCACCTGTACTCCCATGCACAGATGCAGATACACACACACACACACACACACACACACACACACACACACACACAGGACTAAAAATACAATTGATCTTAAACAAAAGTAGCATAGGAAGAGGCAGATGGAAAGGAAGAACACTGGCTCATGTTAAAGTCCTGGTCTTATCACCTCAGCTCTTGGAGGTTGGCATGGTGTTATCACACTTAAGAATTGGGGACCACTCTGCAGAAACTAAACAGCACATCTATCACCTAGACAAACTACAGGAAGACAGAAGCAATCGCTCAGGAGCAAAAGTTAAATTGTTCTCTGCCGGCTTGCTGGTGGATACCGCAAGGAATGATGTGGTACACTATGCAGTGAGCGCCTTTCAAGGCTGAGACCTCGGTGCTACACAGACTGCCTACAGACAAGTGTCAAGATAAATGTACTTGTTGTTCCTGCAAAGTTTAGCCTCCTGGTTTAAAGGTGTCGAACACTCTACATTTTCCCTCTATCTTAAAAGGTAATACTGGATCACTTTGGAAAGTAAGTATCAAATGGAGGAGCAGGGCTGAAAGGGCCCGTGCAGGAGTCTGATCTTTATAACATATTAATGTAAATTAGATACCGCTGCCACCCACCTAGGAAGACTTTCTCCTTTCCGATACTGTATGTGCCGCAGACAATAAGAGCACGTGGGTTTAGAGTTACAGCCTCAAAGGCAGTGTTGATGGCAAACTGGATTACCTCCTGCTGAGTCGGGAAGGTATATTCTGGGCTGCAGTATCTGTGACAAGGAAACGTGGTTCTTACTGACAGAGGAAGCAAGAGAGAGAGCTGAGGCTCTGCTCAGATGTGACTTTACAGGAAAACAAACAAACCAAGTTCATACACCAGGAGTACAACTACTAAAACCACACAGTCCCATGCTGCCCGCAATGAAAATACGTGTTTCCAGTTACTGCCAATTTATGGCACAATAATAATTTTTCACCATATATTTTTAAATTATGTTTTTATCATACTCAAAGGAAGTTCCTGCTTGAATACTTTTCTTCTCAATAAGAATATATTTTCAGTTGATTACTTTATTTATGAATGATAGAACTCAGTATCAATTTTTAAAACCCAAGTCACTACCAAAGAAAATACAACTGAAGAGATTATATTTATAGGAAAGGATTCTTACTTAATAAGATAAATATGAATTTAATACAGTATTTCAAACTAAAGGTGATATGCACATGGTTATTTCCTCTCGCGGATACATAGGTGCGCATATCACAGGACTACAGCAGACATAGGGGCTGCAGGGATGGCTCATGGGTTAGGAGTGCTGACTGTTTTTCCAGGGGTCCTGAGGTCAGTTACCAGCACACACTAGAGTCAGATCCTAACTTGGCTGGTAGCTCCAGCTCCAGGGGCTCTAACACCTTGGGTTCCCACTGGCACCTGCACTAAAGTACAGGTACTCACAGACACAGAATTAGAAATAAGAAAAACAAATCTTTTAAAAACCACACAACTGCTCTGGCTGGATTGGGTGCTCAATAACACCCAGTTGAAAGGCTGGCTCCCAGCTATTGTCTGTATATATTTTGAGATGAAAAGTGTGGTTTTTCTCAAGTATAATAAACACCGGACAAATGGCTTTCCTGACTCTTAGAACTGCTTTTGGTACTTAGTCATCACAAAGGAGGGAGTCCCAGCCCTTCCTTCCATCACAGAGAAATCCAGACCCACATGAAGAATAAACTACATTTAAGAAAAGTTACTTCTTTAATTTATCTACCATTTAAAGAACACACGAAAGATTGAAATGCGTTACTGGGTGCAAACAGCCATGGAAAGACTGGCTTTTTGTGTTTTTGTTTTTGGAAAGATTATCTTTTATTGAAATACTTATCCAAAGAATCCTTGAAATGTTTATATACTTAAATCCTACAAATCAGTAAGTTATTTTAATACATGAAATCACATTGTATAGTGCAAATACATATAATTCATGTCAATTATACCTTAAAAAGGCTAAGACCACATAATATAAACACTTAGATGATTACATTTGTATCACTGAAGGATTCAAAGGTATCACTTATAAGCTACCTTTTAAAGAAAAGAATAAAAGTAATTCCAGTACTCATAAGCAAAACCCCACTGTGGCCTGTTTCCTCTTCACAACTCTTCCCAATAAACTAAATGGACACTTCAGAAAAAAACAATAATTTAAAAGGTATTTGCCTAAAATTTGTCCAATTTTTTTTTAGTAATGACTGTCCTATAAACATTTTCAAAATAAAATAACAAAAAATATGACTTATAATTCTAAATTTGTCTTTTAGCAGGTTTTTTTAAATGGCATTCTTTTGCTAAACACTCTTAAAACATAAATTAGCCGTAAACCATCATTTAAATGATCTAAGCAATCGCTTAAATTACCCATACAACACAGGACACAGCTATGGGTGGGACAAGGGTGAACACATAAAGTATCTCACGTGGTATCTAGGAACACTGTATGGACTTTGCGGCCCGCCAGGAGCGAGCGTTCCATGCTGGGGTCTGCTCGGAAGTCTCCGGTATGCAGTATGACAGCACCGTTGGGAAGCTGGAAAAGGATCATGGTAGCACCTGGACAGCTGGACACAAACATTGTAGAGGAACATGCAGGGGCAGACAAAGCACCCGGAGCAACAGCAACAGGAGAATGGACTTTATCAGCTGCACCAGTGTGCAGGGAAGGTAGCTCATGTCTACGGGGTGCACATTTCCGAGAAGGTCCTGTCATCAGGACAGGCTGGCCTGGCTTCCAAGCTCTTAGGACAACTTGTCTAATGTTGGCTGAGACCCTTAATCGAATAGTTTATGTGAACTGTGTGATTTGTGGTAAACATTTCTATAACAACAACTCCAAAACATAACAGAACTCAAACTGGCAATCAAAAAAGAAGTATCAGCAGGGCTGGAAACCAATTGATTTTTATTTATTTATTTATTTTTTTATTTTAAGAATCTAACATGATAATATTGGCCTGGACTTCAGCAAATCTAGATTTTTGCCTTACTTCTCTCCCAGGATGCTTACGGTCTCTATGGGATAGGCTCACGCCCCAGAAAGAAGCACAGTGGGTCATTGTATTTGGGTCACATGAATCTTGACAGCACCTTGCAGTGTAGGGCAGAGATGCTGATGGAAAAGGGATGGAGAGGAAGAGGGAAAGAGAAGAAAATGAAGGAGATGGGTAGAGATGGGAGAGAGGGAGAGAGAGAGAGAGAGAGAGAGAGAGAGAGAGAGAGAGAGAGAGAGAATATACTAAGCATTTCAATAGAAAAAGAAATCTTCCAAATCTTTAGAGTCTACAATGGAATGATTTAATTTTTTGTTTGTTTGTTTGTTTGTTTTTAGTTTAAAAGTATGGTGGGAGCAGAAGGCCCAATCCTTTGGTATACAAATAGAATATAAGATTTTACTTTATGTAAGTTATGATAAGGAAAATGGAAAACTGCATCTTTGAAGACCAGTAACAAAGTGGTTGTTTTTTGTTTTTTGTTTGTATAATATAGTGTCATCAGCCAACTGTATAAAATATGTTAGACAACAGATTTTTCTCTACATTGATTCTGATAGTAAAATTATTTTTTCAAAAGTAGAACTAGAATTTACTCTGGTTTAATTTACCCAGCTTATCAGCTCTAAGCTCTCGAACAACGCCGCCGCCAATTTCTTCTTCAGTGCTGTCTACAGCAGGCACCTCTCATGCTACTGGCGTGCTGCCTAAAGTGGTAAGTGGGTCACTGAGGTGGCCTTCATACTTACTGATTGGCATCCAGCAAAATCACCTTGACACTGTCCACTACACACTCAGTGTCCATCGGCAACTGATGGATGTATTGCTCTTGCACACGAAGCTTCTTCTTCAACAAATTGCCAGTGATCTGCAAGGCAGGGTGTGTAAGAAACTGGTGCTGTGTCATATTCAGTTTAGCACCATGATATGTCAGTACCATGTGTTTTTCCCACTGTTATGAATGTGGACTCTCCACAGCAGGGAACAGTCTGTAAGATACCCATGTCAACCTGCTGCTTGTTCATCTGGGAAAAGCCCATCATTCCCAGCATGGCACACAAAGACACTTCCTGACATGGTCCCTGCCTTCTGCTGCAGATTTACCTCCTGTGTTTCCTCGGGGTATGTTCTAGATAGTCTTAAGTTTCTGAAAGCTCAAAGTAGGTATTTCTGAAGTGCCTGTGCCTCTCTCTACGCTGAGAGTGTTACATCACTTTCTAGTCGAAGCCCCCGGGAACTGTTAAATGTTCATGATCTAACAACCAGTTCAAGGTATTTTGCACCATGAAACTTCCTCTAAACAGCTGAGGACAGAGTAATAACCCCGGCCTAGCTTTACCTGGCAGAGACAAGCTCCCTAATGTTAAGTATGTTGCCTCTGCTTACTCAGTGAAACATGGCTTAGTGAGTATACTGTATGGCCATTTATTGTTCTCATGTAATAAAATGTTTGTAAAAATAGGTTGTATCGCAGGGCGGTGGTGGTGCATACCTTTAATCCCAGCACTTGGGAGGCAGGCAGATTTCTGAGTTCAAGGCCAGCCTGGTCTACAGAGTGAGTTCCAGGACAGCCAGGACTACACAGAGAAACTCTGTCTCGAAAAACAAAAACAAAAACCTAGGCTGTATCTGTTGACAGTGATATATTTGATTTTTAAACCTAAATGTCCAGTCTGCTTTAGTCATCTTCTCCATTACAATGATGGCTCTTTTAGTTTTCAGTATCAAAGTTTTTCAAAGTCACGGCATTCCACATACAGAGTTTAGAGGACTGAAACTTACCTCACTACAATAGACTGGCCTTGTGAAGTCCTTGGACAACCCAGCGTAATGATCAGAATGGAAATGTGTGAGGAAGTAGGCAGTGCAACCTTCGACCTCACCATACTGAAAAGCATCCACAGTGAAGCCAGTCCCTGCAACGAAAGGGCCCCCAGTGTGGTGAGCAGGAGCCAGGCGCTCACACACGGGGTCCCGGCTAACAGCCGGGCTTCTCCACTCTGTACCTCTCTTTTATGCTGCAAATTCACTATGAGTTTCTTAAAAACATACATGTATCAAAAGGCAAGAATAATTCCTGCATCTGCTAAATATTCCAGGTTAGAGGCTTGAGAATAGTCTCACCAAAAAAAAAAAAAAAAAATTAATTCAAAAATGTTAAGTTACAAAACAATCATTTGTTTTCCCTGATCAATACTTTTGTGGTACTGATGCTCAGGGGTGGGGCAAGTGGAATCTCTAATTTCTACCAAGCACTGAGAAGAGAATCAGTTGGAACTTCAAAGCCATGAATTCCAATGAGGGGGTGACACTGACGGGCTTTCAGGGGTCAAAATCTTACCAAAGTTTGCAGTCCTACAAAGAGCCAAGTAAAAGAAAAGACAGACAATATTATCTGTAGTCCTTGGATTTCGTTTTAGGGTAGTGGAGGAGGAAGGAAATAAGAAGGACTTGCCTCAAAAGTGTCCCCCGAGGAAAAGTGACAGAAATAAAGTTGAGAAACACTGTTCTAAAGTGTGCTTATGAACGAAACAGCCAAGTGTGCTGACCACTGATACTTAGGGAATCAGACTCAGCCTCACCATGCTACCGAGGCGGTTGATACACAGCACGTGTAAAATATAAAAAGTGAATCGTCATGACCACTGACAACAGAGCCAGCCCGGCCCCACATCTGTGCAGTATCAGGAGCTGAGTGAGCTCTTGCTGTTCCCTCGCATACTCCCAATAGAAGAGTTAGCTCTCTTTAGCAGTGATATTCATTTCTGGGCTCAGTTTTCCCATGAACTTATCTGTGAAGGCATGGGCAGATATCCAACTGAACACACAAAAGTAGAAAGCCGTCAGTTCTCACATGGCTTGAAAATTGGCATTTGTGGTAAGCAGAGCCAGTGACACCCCCCTTCTTTCAAGCCACTGAGCCTGTGTATCCTCAACAGTGCTTAGAGGCTAGCTTTTGTTATATTTACACTGCCGTCTCACCGTCTTTAAGGTTACGTGCAATCTCCACAGTTTACATGCCTTCCTATAATCTATAATAGCTGCCTAATCATTATAGTATCACATGAAATGGTTAATACAAATTTGCTGATAATGGAGAAAACCCCAAGCCCTAACCCTGTTAAAAGAATCATAAAATATCATAAAAAGCAAAGAAGATATATATCCTACACAAATTATTTCAAACTTATCAACAGCAAAAAACGTGACGTTAGGCACTGCTGTGTCTTCCTTGATAAGCTGAAGTTGGTATTTCAACTTACCGGGGATTCTCTTATAGAACGGACATGTTCTTCTCACATCCCCTGTCCCAGAGGACTCTGAAATGTTCGTGTTGCCTCCCTGCTTCCTGCCGCGAGTCCGTCTTACAAAGGCTTCGCCTTTGCTGAGGTTGACTCTTCCCAACTCTGGGCTGTCAATGGGGGGACCTGACCTTCTCTGGTGTGTTCCTTCCCGTGGTGAATTTGACTTTTTATGTCTCTTTCTTCTATGTTGCGTCTTCTCTCCAGACAGTTCCACAGAGTGCTGACTCTCACTTAAATTCTTTGCATCAAATTCTAAGTCACTCAGAGAGCTCTGCGCTTTCCTCTTGCACAACCGGGGCCTCTTTTTGTTGGGACTCACAACTGGACTGACATTTGGTCCTTCTGATGCGCTTTCCCTCGGTGATGTCTCTTGTCTTTTTGGTGGTAGTCCAAAAAACACACCTATATCCATTTGCTTCATTGCTTTCTTAGGAGGTTGGCTTGGGCTGCACTTGGGACTGGAAGGCAATGTGCCCAAGGGCTGGTCAAGAGGCATGCTAGAGAGCTTCTGTGCATTCCTGCAGGCACAGTTAGCCTCTGGAGCACCCAAGCCCTTACTCTGTGATCCTCTAGCCTGACTTTGGGTTGGATGCAAAGGCAGACGCTCGCCTCCCTCCTTTTCAAGTGGCTTTGACCTGGCCCTTGTAAGTAACGGCAGAGAAGTCTGATTGCCAACAGCTGACGTTTCAATTTTCTGTTGCCGACGACTTGATGCAAGTGAGTGGAATTTTTCTGGCTCATCAGGCTTGGCCTTAGTGGTCCGATAATTAGAAGCGGCACCTCCCACTGCCAACGCAGGTGAAAGCAAGAGGAAGGCGGCATCTGTGTGTGGTGGGTCTTCTCGGGAAAGCCTGCTCGAGGTGTGGGAGATAAGCAGAAAAGAGTCACTTAGTGTACTGCCTTCACTCGGTGCACTACACCTAGCCTGGGCGACCAGGCTTTTCTCTGTGGGCCGGATCCCCTCTGCTTCCTTTGGGGAGGGACCATGAAGGTTTTCAAATGTGGCAGAGCCATCTTCTTCTAGGCTGCTGTTTTTAGAGCTTTGGGTAAAAAATAGTTCCTGCTGTGAATCTTCCAGCTCTTGGTCTACGTCGTAAGTCTCTTCGTCACTGTGCAGCGGAGAATAAGAGATCTCACAGCTGCCAGCGTCATTTTCTGACAATGGGAAACCCGTACTCCCTGACGCGTTCTGGCTGTTTAATGCAACTTCAGCAAGAGGCGATCCACCTCCCACCAGCTGGTCTTTCTTGACAAACTCTGCACACTGTGGAACTCGTGACGTTTGAGAACATGGAGAAGAGGTACTCTTCCTGTTGGTTTCAGCTGGAGGCTGAGATGTTTTTAGATACTGCATCATCAACAAAGAGTCATCTAACACTTTTCTTAAGTTCCCAGTTTGCAGAATCCTAGACCGTTTTTCCTCAAGGTTACAAGGAGAATCTGGTGCCACTGCAGCAAACAGCCCAGCCGATGCATCCGAGGGGCTGCCCAGAGGCTCCCTGCTATCTCGACTCTGAGCAAGCAGGATGTGAGTGTATTTCTTATAATGAGAAGGAATTGTGGAGGTACACAGCAAGCCCTCAGGACATTCTGAAAATAGTTAAACAGGAAAAAAAGACCACTTTATACAATAAACCTCGATGGCACTAACACCATAAAGTAACCACTAGGACAAAACCATGGCTCACCATTTTGTTGTTGTTTTGAGACAGGGATTCTATACATAGCCCCGGCTATCCTGGAACTCTCTATGTAAACCATGCGGTCCTTGAACGCACAGATGTCTGCACCTCCCATGCGCTGGGATGAAAGGTGTGGCCCGCCAAGCCTAGCCCTCCGTGGGTTACCTCTAAGAGCTATGGCAATATCTACGGCTAGCTGCGTTAACAGCTGTTTCCAAAATTAACATTAAAACACCAAAAGATTAATCCAGCGTAATTTTACAAGGTTCTATTTATTACATTTAAACCAAATACTTCTAGATTGCTTTCCAGATCCTCTTTCCACAGGGAAATTTGAGATAACTTAAAAACAAATAGTCATAACTCATTCCCCACATAGTCCAAGGGGAATTTTCTATGTGTTAAACATGACATTTATCTTAAAATATAATAAAACATGGCATCACTTCTGTTACTGGCACATTTCTGTGAGGCTGAATCATCTCAGACTACCTTCTAGTTCCTCTTCTGGTATATTAACATGCATGATGAATACAACATATCCATATTTAGAAACCAAATGTATTTATAATTTTTTTTTATCTAATTCTAAAGTAGGATAACAAATAGGCCTGATTTATTCAGCTTGTAGGAACACTCATGTATAAAATGTTAGTACCAACTAACTTATACAGTCCTTGTGAGAGTTAAGTAGCAGAAAGCAGAGGGAAAGGTTCAGCGACATTTCTGGAAACTGAGAAGTTGAGATGATGGCTCAGTCGACAAAGTACCTGCTGTGTTCACGAGGACCCGGGTTCCTATTACAAACCTGCACCTAAACAAGTCAGGCATAGTTGCAAGTGCCTATAGTCCCTGAGGGGACTGAGGGGACACTGGCAGGAGACTCGCTGGGTCTTTCCTTACCTGTGTCAGAGATAGGTGGAGAATCCAAACACTCAAACACATGCCACCGGGGCGTCTGACCCAGCAATGAGGAGAAGGGCACCTGGCAGCTTGGGCAGTATCCATCATAAACTGGGCGCACCTTCGGGGTCACTTGCTTCCCTCTGGGAGTTCTATGTTGCTTTTTTGGTGTTGTCTCTTTGCTTTGAGACTGCTGAACCTCATCTTTACAGCTCGAATTCTGACTGGAACCTGCAGAAATCTGACTGTCTGTTTCTGCAAGGCATACTTTGGGGTCCTCTGTCTTGCCTGGATTTTCTGAAGTTCTTTTTTCATTTCCTTTTCCTTTTGACTGGTATTTTCCATCTGTTGCCTTTTCAACATATTCTGAAATATTTTCAGAACAATTATTTGGATGTACTCGTTTGGGTTTTCTTTTAGATTTATATTCCCAGATGTCTTCTTCCCAAAATGTGTCTTCTAACATGGCAAAATAATTTTTATGAGTATAGCATTAATCTTTGGTGAATTCAGAGTCCATTTCTTGTAACAAATTTTTAATAGGAAAAAAAGTAACCAAAAGCCAACTAACTTGGTTGGAACGGAAAGCTTTGGTGATATTGGCACACAACCCACTTAGTACCTGTGAGCACCTGCTGTCCATTTATACCATAATAAAATTAAGAGAACTCACTACAGGGTAACATCTATTTGGTTCTCTTTACATTGTGACACCATTTCATTCAGATTTTTTTTTTAACTTCTCAAAACTTGATTTATAAAAATAAGAATCAAGAATGTCTTGAATGAGCCGGGCAGTGGTGGCACACGCCTTTAATCCTAGCACTTG
>NC_034590.1:167641985-167649480 GCF_900095145.1 Mus pahari
GGATTTCTGAGTTCGAGGCCAGCCTGGTCTACAGAGTGAGTTCTAGGACAGCCAGGGCTACACAGAGAAACCCTGTCTTGAAAAAAGAAAAAAAAATGTCTTGAATGTTAAGCACTGACTGTAAGTACCAGGCTCAATGACTTTAACGGAAAACAGTCTCCATATAATGCTTAGAAAGCTATTCTGGCTCTCGTTCATGTGGACAGGTGTCCATTCACGGTCTGGTCACAGTCCCTAGTCTACTTAGTGCGAGGCTGGTCACACCATAATCAAAGAGGTGTTGGTTACAACCGACGGCTGCCCTTATGCGTGACTCATGGATCCAACCAGCTTCAGTTTCTTGGGTTAGTCCATTTCTTCCTCCATCCTAGGATCAAACCCTGCACAGTGAACAAAGTTCAAACACGTGAGACTGTACTCCACACCACAGGGGCTGTCTGCCCTGAAAGCCATCAGCCACTTCTGCAGACCTCCAGAGAGGTCAGGTACCAGAACATTCCTACGGGCTCCCCGTCTTTGCCTTTGGATCTGGGGTCGGGGGAAGGTCAACGAAGGGGCCCTACATTATTCTCAGGTTAAGTAATGCCAGCCTCTCAAAGAGCGCTTGTGCAGCTCGCCCCGTCCCTCCCCCGCAGTCCCTCGTGGGCACACCTGGCCTGGCATCCCGGGGACCCGCTGCTGCTGCCTCCTCTCCGCGCCAGCTCGCGGGACATTCCATTCGCGCCCGCACTTTCAGCACACCCAGAGTCACAGGACACTTTTGTTGTCGTCGTCGTTGTTAACACAAAACCACCGGCCTCACTGCCTACTTAAAAAAAGCTTCTCCTCTGAGGATGGCTTTACCTTCTTCACCTTTCGAGTCTTTCTTGGCGGGAACGCTGTCCCGCTGTCACTGCCGTGCCGAATCGGCTGATCTCAGTTTAAGAGTTGGGCAACGGGGCAGGCTTCTCTTAAGTCGGCTCTTTTAAACGTATACATGGTTATTTGAATTTTATTTGTCTTGGAATCCCTGTCGGGCTCCAAAGGCAACGGGTTCCCAGCTCCTCTAGAGCGCGACCCCAGCAGCCTTCCCCGTGTCGAATCTGGCGCTCTGAACGTCCAGGCTTCGCGGCGGCCCGGAACCTGGAAGGGGCGGGGTGGGCAGCTCTGGAGTTTAATTACGCGCCGGGGAAGTGCGGCCCTTTGGACTTTGGCGTCTGGAGGAAGGGTTATTGTGGGCGGAAGCGTGTGTGGCGCAGGGCCGGGCTGGCCGGGCCCCGGTCGGAGGCAAGAGGGCGGCGCACGCTGGTCGGACCCGCGCCCTCGGCCCCGAGCCCTCGGGAGCTCGCGCAGCATGGCGGCCCCCGGAGCGCGCGGCGCGAGCCTCTCGGGCCTGCTGCCCGCGCAGACCTCGCTCGAGTACGCCCTGCTGGACGCCGTCACCCAGCAGGAGAAGGATGACTTGGTCTACCAGTATCTGCAGAAGGTGGACGGCTGGGAGCAGGACCTAGCGGTGCCCGAGTTTCCGGAAGGTGAGGGGCAGGCGTCGGGGTGGGGGCCGCTGCTCCCGGGTCCCTCCCCTTCCTCAGGGTGGCTCCCTCCCGCCAGCGGTCTGCAGATCGGTGCCCTGCGGCCCGCCCACACCCCGACGTGTTCCAGGGGTGCGGCGACACACGGAGGGGTTTCTGCTGGGCGGGGACCAGCGTTTGCATCTCAGTCTGGACTCCTCGTGACCTGACGTCAATAGCCTCAAGACTCCATGGATGTTTATTGATCACTTTTTAATGTGCCACAGACGGTTTTAAGCACTTGAGAGATCTTACTTACCTGGTACAACCCACCGAGACCCTCTTACTAGTCTTGTTTTACAGTTAAGGAAACTGAGGCACGGGGAAGGCTAGGAAACCTGCCCGTCTAACAACTACTAGAGTTGGACTACATTCCACAGGCTTAGCATCTGATGCTTTTCTGGTCCTACCGCGTTTCCACGTTCAAAGCGGTGAACCTATTGATCTTTAAAAATCTGGAATCAATTTTAGCTTAGTAGTCAGGTTTGAATCCTAGCTGTGGAACTGTTGGAGCATAGGGAAACAGCTACTCCCGGTAGTACAGTTTAAACAAAACGCTCCTTTACCTTCTTTGGTTGGGAGTGTCATTGTTTAGCCTGTCCGGTTGGCATGTGTCCTGGCGTGATACTGAAACCACATGCATAGTTAATTTGTTACTGTGGTAGAGTTCAGGTATCTCCTGGAAGGATATATCAGTTCCTCCTTCATCCCACAACAGTCTTGGATATTTCTGACCCTTTTGCACTCGCCTTGAGAGGGGCTTACTCTCGCCCTCGTTATACTGGATTTGAAATGCAGTGGAATTGCAAAAGAATTGACTGCATGGAGGTCGATCCCATCAGAGAAACTTAAAAACGACAAACACATATATGCAGGTGTACACATACCTTCTGAAAACTTTGTAATACAGCACATAGTAAATACAGTGTTATAAACCAGCAGGCCATCAGTTAAATTTTGAGAAATGTTTCAGTTTCCTAGTTTTATTTGTATTTATAGTAAGTTTCCTATATTACTATGATATTTGACCACAGCGACTGAAATCATACTCATAAGAAAATAATCAGGCTTTGTTTTTGGCATAGCCTGATGTTCTGCCGCAACCAGTTATTAACAGAATGTTATAAACAAACAAAGCAGGTTTTGAGATAAACCTGATTGTTCAATCTTGATTGTAGTTTGCTGATCTACTTAGAAAATACTCATTCTTCAGAAGGTGTCGCCTGCAGTCTAATAGGTCATCCAGGCCAACCTGAAACTGAACCCCTGTCCCTTCCTCTGTCACCTTTGATTGTGAGCACATTACATGATTTCTCCAGGTCTTGATTTTTTTTTTTTCCCACTTGTAAAGAAAATGGAACCGATATTTACTTTTTAGGGTAAGGAAGTGGAGGTAATTCAGGCAAATTCTTAGAAAACAAGAAGACTCATTAAGTGTTGGCCATTTATTATATTCATTGTAATTATTGCTGCTTAAAATACATTATTATCATTAAATCTGGTAAATACCTGGGACAATAACTTAAATAACTTAACAACAACAACAAAAAGCCTAAATAACCGTCTCTGTGCCCTCAATAAGTCACCCATAATAATTTATAGAGATAGAGTCTTAAATATCTTGCAAGTGGGATGTGAAATACATGTCAACTAGTAGGTTAATTAGTAGCTCTGTGTCATCAATTAGACATGTAGCTAATACATATCAAAAGGAATAATTAAGTGTTCACTGAACCCTAAAACCTTTAGCGTGTTTGTTTGAGATCATCTTTTCTAGAATGTTGTTATAATTGAATAACTACAGATTTTTGAAGTTGGCAATCCTTGCTACTTTAGTCTTTATGTCTGGTTCCAGGGACCTGTAGTTAATCACCTTCTCAAAATATTAAATGGAAAGTTCCAGAAATAAACTGTAGGTGTTAAATCGTACATTGTTCTAGTAGCATGATGCAGTTGTGGGCCTTTCTCCTGTGTCCTCTCCAAGATGTTCATCCTCCTTCTGTTCATGACACCAGTCAGCCCTTGTCTATATCTCAGCGGTGTGTGTGCTGCCCACTGCTAGTCAGTAATTATCCTGGAACCACGACGCTTCAGTCATCCTTATCTCACTTAACAATGGCTCTAGAACTCAAGAGTGATGATATCGTCTGTTGGATATGCCATGGAGAAATCATAAAGTTTCTTCTTTAAGTGAAAAGGTGACATTTCTTGAGTGTATAAAGAACAACCACGTGCTTTGGTTCTAAGGTCTATAGTAAGAGTGAATTTTAACCCTTCAAATTGTAAACAAGGAACAGGTAACTGCACAGTTTTGCTCGAACTGCACCTCAAACTGCAAGTAGCTTAAGGAGGGCAGTTGTTTCTGACAATTCTGGGTGCACTTGGGTTTTTAAAAATAATTCTTATTTCCTCTTGTTTTTACTTGAATGTGTTGGTATTATTCACCTCCCCAAGACTATTCACTATTTCTGAAAGACTTTACTACTGCGTTTATTGGTTTTGGTACATTTGTAGGTTGCCTCCCAGAGCAGATGCCTGTTCTCAGCTGCTTCCGTCCTCTTCGTCCCTCTCCAGGCTCTTGATCTCCACATAGTTGCCTAGTTGATCTTTTTCTGAAATCATACATACTTATGTTGTTAGAATCATGAAGATGGTCTCTTATTTATTAATAGAAAAGAGACTTGGGTAGACTAATAAACTCAACTGCTACAGTCTTTAAGCAGTGCTGTCGTCTCTTAAAGTGTTTGTTTATACTGGTCTTAGGAACACAGATTCACATTTTAATGGACAGTTTAGTTAAATTATTTTGTTGTTTTCTTTAATTTTTTAAGTTTGTTTTCTATAAATTCCAGGCTTAGAATGGCTGAACACGGAGGAGCCTCTTTCCATTTACAAGGACCTGTGTGGAAAAGTGGTTGTCCTTGACTTCTTCACCTACTGCTGCATTAACTGTATTCATGTGCTGCCTGATCTCCACGCCCTGGAGCGCAGATTCTCTGATAAAGGTACCTGCGTGGTGATTGGTTTCTCACACACCGCTGTACATAAGCACTGGAAGAACATCTGGCTCCTTTACTCAAAGGAGAACGACCATTTGGCAAGACTGTGGTGCTTCTAAGTGTGATCTGATCTGTGAGTGAGCACTGACTCCTGTCCCTCCAGGTGGTCAGGTTGGCCTCCAAGCCTTAGACTCCCTGCCTTGCCTCCCAGGTGCCACTAACCTGCCATGCTTGATTTCCATATAATTTTTCATGAGGGGTTAAACTTAGTGATAATGGTTTGCCTGGGAACCAGAATTTAGAATTCAGGTTTTGTCTGAGGGTAAGCCTAATTTACTTTTGTCATGATATTTAGAAAAGTCTTTTTCTATCCCAGGCTTAACTAAATTTGTTCTATGAAAAAAGTGAAACATCTGGCCACAATTTTATGCTCTTCTCAGTGTGATGATACAAAGGTTTAAATTTCTTAGCAGGACGTGAACCACAGTGGAATGCAAAATACAGCAGATACTTCTCCTTTGACCTTGTATCATTGCAAGATGATTCATGGAAGTTAATGTTTTCTAAAGCATTCTAGGAAATCCTCTTACAGCATTAGAGCCTCTAGAGATGGGGAAGATTAGACTTAGTGTTTGCTGTCCAGGTAGGAGAGTAATCAGGTTCTTATGGTTGATTTCTTTCTAAAAATAACAGGAAAGTAAATAAATTGATAAAATGGTTTCATTTAAGTTTGAACTAATCAATACTCCTGGCATCTTTGTGAGAGCAATATGGCTACTGATCTTGTGACTAGATGCTGGGATAGACCCTGAGTAGACACAGATGGAGGATACACCAGGAATGTGCTTGAACAAGACTGTTCATAAAATCTAAAAGTACAGGAGATTTACATGCTTTTTTAGCTATAATATATTCTATTTTAAAAATATTAACCAAAAAATTTGCAAATGACTAAATCACCAAAACTGATGTGTATAAATTTAAGAACTATGTTTTATTCTGCCCTAGGTAGTATGTGCCTCTGTTTCTCACTCTAGCCAGCACATTCATTGACCATGCATTATGAATATGTTTTAGGAAATATACAAGTCTGAGTAAGATGCATTAAGGTGGCAGAAACCATTATTTTGAAAAATTAATGTATGTAAAAATTTTAAATCTTATAGAACCCTCTCCCCAGAGAGTAGTAACTCACTTTGCATGTGACACTTTAATAAGCAATAGCACGTGTGACATTGAAAATGGGCACTAGGACTTACCCTGCTGAGAGTGTCAAGTGAGCAGTCAGATGCCAGGAGGAGTAGCACTCTTGCTCCACAAATAGGTTTATTGTGATAAACATGGAAAGAGACAAAATAGAGAGATGGCTCGGCAGTTAAGAGCACTGACTGCTCTTCCAGAGGTTCTGAGTTCAATTTCTAGCAACCACATGGTGTCTCACAACCATCTAGTCCTAATGCCCTCCTCTGTCATGTAGGTGTACATGCAGACAGAGGGCTCACATACATAAAATATATTAGTAATCTTTAAAAACATACAAGTAATAAATACAATGAGACAGACTAATAGGTTAATGCATGTTGTGAAGTGCTCTTTCCTAAGAATTCAGACTCTTCGTCCGTTGAGGATATGACAAAGTTGAAGGTTGTTTTTTGTTTTTTTTGATTTTTTTGTTTGTTTTGTGAGTTTTTTGATAGGAGACATAATAAAATTGTATTTTAGAACTATGTTAAAAATCCTAATGTTGACTCCCTAAATGACTGTGTAATTAGCTTAGATGTTGACACTATACCTAGAGAAAGTCAGTGACCTCCTCCTAAGGCTCGTGTCTTTTGCCAGTGGATATGGGATTTTCTTTTTTTACAGCTCATGTATATATAAACAAGTCTTTGAAAAGTGTAACACTTTCTAAGAAGAAAGGGTCCAGGAAGATGGAGGAATAGGAAACAACAGAAATGCTCTCGCAGAGATGGTTGTCTAGACAGACTCTGTCTAGGGTGGAGCGTTCATTCTTTTGAAGGCAGAGTTGCTGAATATTTTTAGCAAAAGTCACAAGATAATTTAAACTAGAAAGACAAGGAAGAATAGGCTATTCAAAGAAAACATAAACCACAGAAACTATCTCATTAAAAGATAAAATGACAGGTTTGAGACCCTTGAAAACAAACATAAAGATGCTTATAGAACAAGAGGAAGGGGTAGAAAAGAAAAAACAGTAGACCAGATAAAGGAAAGAGCAGTAGAGACGTAGGAGAACCCTGACCACACAGCAAATGCTGGGGCTGAGGACTACACCATCTGAAGTGGGCGTTCCGAGACAGACTGAAGCAGCCAGAGAAAAGGCTCTGAGCTTAGAGCTAAGGCAGCAGAATCTGCTGAATATTTTATAAAGTGTTTGCAAGGATTACAAACATTTGGACAGGATACGAACACATAAAGTACCATCAAATAGATCAGAAGTAATGGCCAAAGCCTGTCCCAATTTAATGAAAGACATGATTATAAATATCCAAGAAGTTCCCTGAACTCTTAAGTAGAATTATTTCTAGGACAGACCATACATCAGGTCATAGTTTTTTTCAGTAGGTTTTAAAAGAATATTCCAAGTATCAATTAAAGTTAGAAATCAATAGAAAGAAAGCCGAGGAGATGAATGGTTTGTGGAAATTAAACACATGTTTAAATACCCAGTAGATCAAAATGGAGGTTACAAGACAATTAGAAAATATTTAGAAACAAACAAATATTTATGCTTTATTATAGGAAAACTTATAAACACATTAAAAAAACAAAACAACAACAACAACAAAAAAAACAAGCCAGGCAGTGGTGGCGCACGCCTTTAATCCCAGCACTTGAGAGGCAGAGGCAGGCGGATTTCTGAGTTCAAGGCCAGCCTGGTCTACAGAGTGAGTTCCAGGACAGCCAGGGGTACACAGAGAAACCCTG